>NW_015387016.1:73723-75479 GCF_001527695.2 Protobothrops mucrosquamatus | reverse complement strand
ATTTTCCCCCATAGTCCTTTCATTGCCTTCCTTCAGTTATATTTTTCCATTTAAAACAGCTTTATAACTACATTAAGCACAGCTGGGTGTTCAATAATAGGGCAATAATCTACCCTTTGTGCATTTTACAACACTGTATACAGTCACACACACAACAATGCACAGAGCATAAATTATTACTCTATAACCTGCACTTACTTATTCCCCATGATGTAGATTTCATGCTGAAGTTTGAGGAAAGGTGAAGTGTGTCAATTATTTTCCTGTAATTCAACTCACCCAAGAGATTTTTGTTATGTTTTTCATCATAATAACAGATTAATAATAAAGAAAAGTGCATTAGGAAAAATAAATGCTGTAAAACAAGCATGGACAAGTGGGGGGAGGGGTTTAAAAAAGTCAAAATGATGATTGTGACCTCTCTGTGTTGTACATATGTTAACACTGCACGTTGGGGGGAAGGTGTGACTTGCATAGTTTCAACTACCATCTTGAAACCTCATCTATGTACTGTATGCTTGCCCAGTGGGCTTCATGGTTTAAAGTTAGTCTAAACCTGACCCCCGAACATGACAAAAATTACTACTAAGAGATAATCCACATTTAATCTATGTTAAAGTTATATATTCTAGGGAGACTCTGGTTCAAGTCCATCCTCAACCACAGAAGCTCAGTGGTACCAGTCATACTTCTTCAGCCCTCACCTGGTAGCTATTGTGGGAATAAAATGAAGGGGAACCCCATGGAAGTCATAGTGATTCTCTGGAGGAAAAGTGGGTCATAAATTTGATAAATAAATCTAATAATACATACAACCATATCATGTGGTATAATAATAATTCTTCCATATTCTACAGATGACTTTATACAGCAGTTACAATTTGCTGCAGGAGCAAGGAATTACTGAGGTGCCTGTACTGAATGGTTTGTGTGCATATACTGTATATGCATATAAGGCAGTTGCCAGTTCCTATTCATGCAGCCAAAATATTTCTCCTAGGCACCGGGACAGAAAAAAATAGAGTCAGAGATTGTAAAGATGAATAAGTATAGTTATAGATTGGGAATTTGTTTGTTTTTTCTTTTCTTTTTTTCTTTTTGCATCGTGCAAGCAAATTTTATTGTATATGTTTTTATTATTGTTAGCTGCCCAGAATTGTCTGCCAAAAGATGGGCAGCCATACAAATCTTTTAAATAAATAATTTAAATGACACAGCATACATTGTGACATCATGATGTAAATCCCACTCTTTGATGTCAAATACAAGTACCAAAGAAGCTGAGTTTGTGTCTAGAGATAACAATTCACTTGCCTTCCATTGGGCCATTCTGCATACACATGAATGAATGTGTATGCAGAAACTCATGTGAATATTCCTTTTTGTCTTCCTATAGCTCATCCTCCTATAGTTCTTAAAACACAGGTGGAAATGATGCTTCAAATAAAACTTCTATTATGAATATGTCCATGCTGCGCATTCATGATAAGACCTGATCAAATCTGATTTGTGGAGAATCTGGTTCAACTTCAGTGTGGGATTTGAGAATCAAGGGCAAACAAAACCAAAAGTAACTTTGATTTTTTTTAAAAAAAACCTTTGTCCTTAGACCATAGTGGGAAGCATCAATTCACCTACAGCTATTTAATTTTTCAGCAAAATGTAATAAAAATAGAAGATACAGTAGACGTTAAGGAACATTCATCTGAGTATCTCCAAGGAATTGTTGAAATGGTCCTCCTGCAACTCTTGTTAG
>NW_015387016.1:53546-71837 GCF_001527695.2 Protobothrops mucrosquamatus | reverse complement strand
CTTGTTTTTTCCCCTCTGTGTTATTGTATTAAGTTGGGATTTCATAATCTCATTTTTCAGGGTTTCCCACACTTCTTGAGTTGCTTTCCCCTTAGGATTTCCACCCATGGAATCATTCCTAAATTTTCTCTTAGTTTGTTGAAATCAGCTCTCTTAAAGTCTAAGACACTAGTTTGATTAGGTCCCTGCATTATGTTGAATTCCAGTATGACATGGTCACTCTCCCTCAAAGTTCTCACAACTTCAACCCTCTCTATCATTTCCTCTCTGTTAGTAAAAATTATGTTCGGTGTAGCTGACACTCTAATTCCCTTCTTTATCTTTTGGATGACAAAGTTGTCAAGAACCTTCCACTTACTACAGAAGATGTCATGGTAGTTAAAGTTCCCCATTACTATTGTGGTGTGCTTCCTGCACACCTTAGCTAATTGATTAGCAAGAAGTTCATCTATTTCCTCTGTTTGGTTGGGTGGCCTGTAGTATACACCTGGCAATGTCATTCTTTTTTCCTGTTATATTAATCTAAATGAACCCAAATGCATTCAAGAAAGATAGATAGATAGACAGACAATGTTTGGATTATACCTAAAGGCCCTAAGTGCAATTTTCTTCAACTTGCCCTCCCTCCAAATGTATGGATTTCAACTCCAGACAAGTTAAAATGGTAAAATGCAGGTGCCTCATGCTGATCTCCCCTTTCTAACTGAGAAGGAATTCAATATTCCTTTTGCAAAGGCAAATGGGGTAAATGCTGGACAAAAAAGGATGCCCTGGAAACCTGCAAGGCTTTGTAACTGCTGCTTGGCTGGAAATGTTATCCCTTCCTGTTAAGGAGAATAGCATTCAAGTTTGCTCTGCTTTCCAGTTAAATTCAGGATGCATAGAAAACTGCAAACCCATGAATCTTGGCAGGAAATTTCCACTTAAGGCTGTATCCTAGAAGAAAATTATAGTCAGCTGAGGAAAGCCTACTGACTAAATCAATTAGACAAGAAAAGGAGTAAAACCATGGGGCAAGAAAACAAAAGTGTATTTTCCTTAATCTCGCTGCATATTTTTTCTAAAAGGTATAGCTCACTGATCCCCATAGTCAAGAACAGCCCTTCTTAGAGGAGAAGAAGATACCTTGCAATGTCCTTCTATGACATGTTAAATAGAGAATCCCCATAGACACATTAAATAGAAATATCTCAGGAAACCTCTAACTCAGGGGTAGTCAACCTTGGCTCTTTTATGACTCGTGGACTTCAACTCCCAGAATTCCTGAGCCAGCTAAGCTGGCTCAGGAATTCTGGGAATTGAAGTCCACGAGTCATAAAAGAGCCAAGGTTGACTACCCCTGCCTAACTCTATGCTATCTGCAGTCATTTCAGAAACATTAGCTGCAAACATTTCATAGATCTCACCCAAATTCAAAATATTAATTTCCACAAGCAGAACAATGTGAACATGCACACAAATGCACACACTTATCTTTTGAACAAGATGTCGGGCCTTTCTCCATCTGTATCAACCCACAGCATGAACATGTCCTGGCAATCTTCTGCTATATCAACATGACATAATTTTCATCTTATTTCCCAATCTACACCTGAGACACTTTAACTTTATTTGTAACTTTAATCCCATGTTAAAGTAATTACTCCCTTATCACTATAGGTTGATATGAGTGCTTCATCAATGAGGGATGGCACCCATTGGCCCCTTTGGGAGGGTGGTCCTATGCAGGTATTACCTCTGTTCTCTGGTCTCCAGTCACTGCCTTCCAAGATCATTCTGCTTTTGGCATCTGGAAGATCCAATTCTCTGAAACTAGTTTATCTCCTTGTATTTACCAGGTCCCTGAGCTATTCCCTCATTCAGAGACCTCGATCAGTCTGAACAACATCTGACCAGTGAAGGTAATTAGGGGTAAACTGACAGAAGGGTGGGTTCTCTGTCTGCTATTTAGTGCTTGAATTCTCCTTATACCTATAGCTGCTGTTTGAGCAGATTTTAACATATTTTTAACATAGTTTTTCAAGACTAGCACTAGCCCCATAACCAAAAGAACTTTGACAATCAGCAATGTTTTGATATGGGTAATTTATGTGTGACAACAGCTGATAATCAGGCTTCTGATCAACATGGGATTAAACCTCATCTGAAAGGAACATAAGGATTGTCTGGTATTAGATGACAGGCTTGCTTTGAATGCATCAACATTCAAACACATGTGGAATGCACAACACTTTCAGAGCATGTTTTGACAACAGCCAAATCTACCATTCTAGACATCTCTCAAAATTTAATTCCTCCCCTAGCTCCACCCCATACTAAGATTGATGGATGGGAAGTTTCTCACTGGCTGGAAGGAAAAGACAAATTGAGGGAATCCACCAGTCTCTGTCCTTAATATGTCCTGAATATTGCAAATAAGGGTAGCACCATTTACTTATATCATGCTTATGAAAGATAAGGATCCCCAATAGGAGCAGCAGAAGTGATGCTGGTGTAGTTTTCTGCCATATCATGGATTAGTGGCTGAGTTTTTTAATTCATTTACATGAAAAAGTATATTTATTAGATTACAACTATCAGTGCCATCAATAATAAGAATTTCCAGATATCCCAGACAAATGTCACAAATCCTGTCTCTCAAATGGGCAGTTCCATGGTAGCTGTCATGACCTTAAACTGCATTGTTATTAAAAGTGTGTATCAATTGGTTCTGTAGACATAAAACAGTTTTAAAAGCATCATGCATTAATATCCTCACAAAATAAAGTCAAAGAAGCTCTTCAAAGCAGTCTAAAATAAGGGGAAATGATATGCAAATAACATCCATTGAGGGCCATATGAAACAATACAAGTCAGAGATGAATTTCATCAGTCAATTTGATTACATAATAAGCTTGGGACTACACTTGCGTATCCAATATACAGAGCTGATTGGAAAAAGAAGCCTCCAAGCACACATACCCAGGCAAATGTAGCAGCTGTCTGCAAGTGGTTAAAAGAGCCATGATGCTTGACATACTTCCACATGTTTTCACATGTGGGACAAATCTTAATAAAAATATGTCCCTTTTATAATGTGTTTATCAAAGAGTTCCCAAAGTAAGGAAGCAGAGTTTAGAAGAAAACATCTATTCGGGAACCTGTGGTGAGGACATAAAGAATAATTCTGCAGAGTTTTAAAAGCAACTTTAATGATTCTTTTTTTGAAAGTAAAGAGATGGCTTCAAAAGTATTTTCTATTTGCAGACATAAAGAAATCCTTTTTAGTGAGCTCATCTTAGAAGGCTTAGTAAACCATTTTGTGTATTATCACTCTTTTGTAAAGAAGTCATTTCCTTTGTAGGGAGGGAGAAAATTAAAATCTTTGCTTTTAATTGCCAGGTTATTCAACAACCTTTCTTCATATGGGATTTAATAAGAGTTTAAGATTCTTTGGGACTTCGAATTACAAAGTTTTCTTCATTTCAAACTGTGCCATTCTCACAGATCAATTCTTGGGAGATGTCATGAGAGAGATAGTAGCACTGATAAACAAAACCTACCAAGTGTGTTAGGCCTGGGGTCAAAGTTGGGCAATTTCAGAATTGTAAACATACATAATGCTCTTTTCACTCGTCCCCCTGACCCACCATACTCATGAAAGAGTATGATTTGAGCCTGCAGATTGAAGACATCCCTGATTAAAAACAATATTTCTGCTTTGATGTTCTTGGTATTTAAAAATACCATAACCTTTCATAACTTGGTTGCCAACATTTAGGAAAACTGAAATAATGACTGCATTTGTTATTCTAGAACAGTGCTTCTCAATCTCACCAATTTACAGATATGTAGACTTCAATTCCCCAAAATTCTTCACCTACCCGGGAAATTCTGGACATTGAAATCGACACATCTTAAAATTGCTGAGATTGAGAAATATTGTTCTAGAAGAAGGTACACTGGAGGAAGGAATGGTTACATTGCATTACAACATGTCTATATATTTGTGAGTCAGTTTTAAGCTCACCCTTGTTTGTAGGTCCCTTGCTTAGGCTCTCTTAGAAATCTGTAGAGGCTGGACTATTTCTGGTTGTTGAAGCTCCTATCAGTAACATGTACAACTGATAACCCAATAGAAATCTTCAAAGAGTGAGATCTAATCAGAATATTTTAAAAAATAAAATAGGAAGTGTTTAAATTTCAGCACATCTCTCACATGCAGCCCAGATCAAATGCCCTATGTCCTCATCTTATTAACCCTGCAGTTGCCAAGATATTTATAATCTTGACCTTAAAGTTCTTGGTATCTGGGGGATCTATAGCAGAATTCCCCAACCTTTTGGGCTTTGTGGACTGGCGGACGGGAGAGGGGACGGTTCCATGCACACAAGAAACAAGCACACACATCTGCCGCTTGTGCAAATGGAGCACACACGTATTCTGCTTGAGTGAGTGGGGATGAGCTGATGTGCTGCTTGAGTGAGTGGGGATCTACGGGTGTGCTCACCTGACATTCTATGGATTGGTGGTAATGGGCCACACCCCGTGGGTTGAGGACCTCTGATCTATAGGAAAAGATAGTGAGAAATATATGTGCAGAGAAATTAAAAATCTGGGTTTTTTGGGTGGGGCTGAAGTAGATAGTGTACAAATGCAAGTGTGCACCATACAGGATATTATTTTTGGCAGGAGTCTTAGCAGCAGAAGATCAGAGAAACCTACATCCCATCCAAATACGCAGCATATAAGTATCCCCTGAGTCCATCATCTGTAGCTTGGCTCTTTTATTGCAATCCCAATAGGTATATTTACAATTTATTTAACAAATAAATTGACAATAAAATGCAGATACAACATTACAAATATGATTTGGTTCCCAAGATTTTCCTTCCTCTTTAAACCAGTTTAGGCAAATTGGAGGGCACTTTTTGTTTTGTTTTGTTTTTCCCCCCAGATTAGCTGGGATGCCCACTTGGGGAAGCATTGAAATCTATACCCACCAATGGAATGCAGAGCAATTTCCAGTTCCAAGAATATACAATAAAGACTCAGCAAGTAATGGCAGGGGAATTACTTCACTGTCTCCATGGTTCCCAGGCCACAAGCGTGACTAACCAAAGACAACTGCTTCAAAGAAATCTTGGACTGAACAGGGCAGTAAAACTACCTACTGGGTTTTTATCCTACCAGTGCCCATTCAAGTCACAGGCCACCTTGTATATCCTGAAGCAACAGGATCAATTAAGGTTGTTCAGCAAAATCATAATTAAAGAAAATGTGGCTTTGTGCAAAAGCACATTCTTTTTCCTCCCAGCTCTCATTGTATCAACATTTTACACATGGTTTTCTTACAACAATCCTGCAAATTACAGTTGTTTTGCTTTTTGTTTTGTTTTAAAGTTATTTATTTATTTATAATGTACTATCCAGCCTCACCACTGGATGGGGGAATGTTGTTTCTTTATCTGGTTTTCCAAACAGCCTGAATTGGGTCAGTCTGACAGGAAATTGCAACAGCGCACATCAAGCCCTAACAGGAACTCTTACCTTTCCTTCACAAAATACTTTTTTTTTCAAATGTCAATTACATTTGTTTGCTACTATTTCTAGTTATTTTGTAGTAATGTTATTACTGTATGTGGAGCTCAGAGTACTAGAAAGACACCTTCAAATGATTCAGCAATGGATGGAACACATCCAGATGGAAAAAGCTGGCATTTATCTTGAGAGAACAGCTTCTAGACCTTGAAGATAAATATTTCCCAATATTATAAAATGTGATGTTTCCATCAAACGTTTTCTCTTGGGGTTCTTTCATGTTATTTTTCATTTTCTACTAGTAAGATATTACATTGGGGAAAAAACTTAATTTACATAAAAATATATGCTATGCAAAATTGAGGTTTTTCATCAAATAAAACATTAAAAAATCTTCTTTGTGACAGTCCCTCAGATATTGGAAGACTTTTATCATGTCACCCATGACATGATAGACTAGACATATCTAGTACCCACAACCATTTATCATGTGGTTAGCCTCTAGACCAGGGGTAGTCAACCTTGGCTCTTTTATGACTCGTGGACTTCAACTCCCAGAATTCCTGAGCCAGCTAAGCTGGCTCAGGAATTCTGGGAATTGAAGTCCATGAGTCATAAAAGAGCCAAGGTTGACTACCCCTGGTCTAGACCCTATATCATCTTTGTTACTCTTCTCTGTACTCTTTCTAGGTCTCACTATTTTTTTTGTATTGTGGTGACCAGAACTAAATGCAGTATTCTGACATGTTCCAGGTTCCATTTTTCAGAGACTATCATGTGGTGGGACCAGGATGTGAGCTTTTTCGGTTGCAATGCCTGCTGTCTGTCTGGAAGACCATACCTCCTTTCCGAGATCCACCTGGAAGCTGATCCAGCTGACTCCAGCTACACTCAATTTAGAAAGGCTAAAAACATAGCTAATTTGGCAGATTTGGGGTGGGAAAATTAATGTCCAATGGATGATACTGTAGTGATTATTGCCCTTGATGGTCTTCAATTATTAGATTATTTTTGATTTTTAAATAGAGTTTTAAACTTATGTTAGCCACCCAAAACCACTGTTGTAAGATAGGGAGCTGTATAATTTGACTGAAATAAAGAAATCCCAAATGTACTGGAAATTGGAATCCAATTACATCTCAAGTGTATCGGGGATATTGAAGGTTGATAGAACGGTGTCAACTGTCCATAACTTTGGTGCTGCAGATAAAATATATTTTATTTGAAGGGGCCTCTATTGATAATATAATTCATACTTAACTATATTTCAAACTTCATAACTTAGTTATTTTTAAAGCATTAACTTCAAACTCTTTAGGTATTTCATCCTTTCATCCTTATTATATTACTATAGCAAAGAAGTAATAATGTACTGTGTAGCCTTAGGATTTGTAGGATTTTGTTCGGAAACCATTTGGACTTCTGATTCAGAAATACCTTTTTTTCTTGAGGTAAATTCTCCTCATAATCTTCTGGAGTCCCATGGCTCTCCACTATGCAATTTCTTTTCTTTCTCCATTGCAATTTTGCAAACAGACTAATTTTGGCCAATGATTCATTGTAAAATCTTTCCTTCTTTATGACACACATTTTTTAAAATTGTCTTCCCATTTTCCCTTCATGAGGTACAATTTGTGTTTTACTTCTTATTGCAGACTTTATGTAAATGGAACTAGCTAGTGTGCTAAAGGCATGCCCATGCTGTTTGCACAGGGTCAGAGAAGGCAGAAATTAGCTCTTTTCAGGCATTAGGTCAGATGCATTCAGTAACCATCCTGAGTAAATTCATATCTTAAAGTAACCACTATAAAGCTACCCTATCTTTGATATCCATGCATAAAGAACAAGCATCTATATAGGGATAGAGATGTTATACATGTGATTAAATGTTCTTATTCATGTGGAAGCTTTTACATGTACAGTTAACAGGTAAAGCAGCTATCAAAGGAAGGCTAGCATCACTTGCTAGACATTTATTGTATCCTAGGGTTTACATAATAGGACAAGAGGAATGGTCAGCCAATATGGGGTACTTTCAGTAAAAAGAATGATCAAAGGCATGGACAAGCTTCAATCTAAAGTTACAATCTACAGTACAAAGTCCAGTCTCTGTGGCAGGTTTGCAGGCTTGAATTGCAAAACATCATTAAGATTCCAGCAGAGGTCAAGGAATCTAAGGTTGCAGAGCAAGAATAAGTGCACGTCAGCCAATTAGACAAGACAGGAAACATGACCATATATTCTCACTTATTTGAAAGAATCTTGCAAGTTTGAAACTCAAATCTCATGTTGTCTCCTTTAGAACAGAGGTCCCCAATCTTTTGGGCACCAGGGACCAGTTATGTGGAGAGAGGTTTTTCCATGGACCAGAGAGGGCATGGTTTTGTATGCTGCCTGCATCCTGCGGATGGGGCTTTGCTTGCTTCTGTGGCCCGCTTGCTGGCATGCCACGGCCCGGTATTGGTCCAGGGACCCAGGGTTGGGGACCCCTGCTTTAGAACCTGAGAAACTAGAGAGGGTTTCTTCTGAATTTTTTGCGTTACCCACTATCCAGCTCTAGTCTAGATCCTCTCTTATGTGGCCATTCCCTAGGCAGCATTTCTTTGCCCTCTCTTGGGTTTCTCACAAACCATTACAGTGCATTCAAGGTTACCACATGAGGTATTTGAGTTGTCCTTGGCAGAAGCATATATTATTGATATTTCTGGCCTTTATATGGTTATACTAATGTTGATTAATGCTGGAGTTCTGACAACATACAGAGCAACACTGAAATAAACCTGGAATGTGGCATCAAGATGATATTTCTAATGAATTCTCTGAGCCAAGCCTTTGGATTAGGTTTACCAGTTCCTTGTTTTCCAGTTCCTCCTCAGGATAGGATACATTCATGGGAGTAATGATAACCTTAGAATTGTCCTCCATGCACATGGTGTGAACATTTATCATCTTAAACTGGGATGTAAAAAATAGGGGCATTTTTAGAGGCATATCCATAAACTCCTTTTTTGTAATGTTGATCACGTAACACTTTATGATTATCCTGTGTGATGACTCTCCTGAGGAATATTACATTCTTTCCCTGCTAAGCTTTTCCTGTAGCCCTTCCTAAAATGTGTCATATTAGATTGACTTTGAGGATTGCCTGGAATCTTTTTGGGTACAGACTAAAATTGCTAGGATTTTGACTGTGCTGTCTATTCTGTTCATAGATCACTCCTGTGAAATGAAGCTCAGTGGCTGCCTTTCCTCTTCGGTGCCCAATTCAAAATAATCATTTTGACATTTTAAACCTTAAATGGTAAGGCCTGGCCTCAGGCCCAGCCCTACTATCAGAAAGAGACAGCAAAATTTAGATATGTTGAGAAGGATGCAGTTTAGTTAATATTGTATTTTGCTGCCAGGGACAAGGGGAGATGCATTTGACTTCAAGGCATCCTGGAGCAGTCAGCTGGAGAAGGAAACAGCAAAAGAACATGTTGCCATTAGTAATGCAGAGCTCTTTTTATAACAAATGTTAAACATGGAAAGAAAAAAAATCAAAATCCCTTAGCTATTTCTTTAAAAAGTGAAAGGTAAATAGTAACTCATTTCCATCTCTTTCTGTGATATTTTTGTGTTCATACCATAAGGCAAGACTGAGTTCATCTACCAGATTTACACTATTCATAGTCTCTGCCCACCAATGCAATTTTATTATGGCAGCAGCATCCAGAAGTGGATGGTGTAAAAAAAAAAAATGGCATTGCAATGGAATCCACACCCTTTTGTACTTTCACACCATGAAGTACAAAGGGGTGGAGTTTGGATCACGCCTCCATGATCACCATTTTGACTTTTTGACTCATCCCCACTTCTCACTTTCTTCAGTACAGATACAAAGATATACTAAAACAGCCTCTTAGTGTAAGTTAAAACAAACACACACAAAAAATATATATAAAATGTGTACATTTTTTTTAAAAAATGGAATAACACAACAACTATATAACAAAAAACCTCTTAGTTTAAATTTAAACATAAACAAATATGTACATGTCTAATAATAACAATAAAAATACACAATATTTCTAGAATCGTAAGAGATCTAATCACCAAATACTAAAATCAAAATTTAATTTTTATCTTTCTGAAGCAAGAAGTCCCAAAGTGGTCTCCAAGTAGAAACAAAGTTAGATAAGCTATTGTTAAAATGTGGCAAAAACTAGCCAACTTTGGCTCATCTGTGAAGCACAGCAGGGTCTGCTTTGGATATGAGATCATCCAGTTCATCCAGAAATCCCAAGAACTGCAGTTTAAATTAGAAAGTAAAATAAAATCCAGAAAAGAACAATCAGATGTTCATCATGAGAAGAAAATTGCAGGTGTACACCCAAGCAAATTGCTTAAAGTCATGTTGGATTTGAAGGTAATTACTCTTACTTGATGGTTTATATATTTTAATGTTGTAAAGCTCCACAAAATTGAAAATCAGCATATATGTATTATTTATATTTTAAAAAATGAACTGAGATAAATGTCTGTGTCAGTGCTCTTCTAAGGGCTTCAGGTGTGGGTGTGTCAAATGAGGGTCCTGTGATGAGTCATCAGAGAGGGGCTTGTGATGGGCAGGTTACTTTGGGCCAGGGTTCTTGGAGGTTGTGAATTATCAGTGGGTCAGGGGTGAGTCATCAATGAGAAGCTAGAGATGGGTCTTGTGATGGGGAGATTGGAAGGTGAATTGCTGGGGGGAGAGGGGGTTGCATGTGTTGGTTGAGGGTTGGTGCTATCTCCTGTTTGCTGTACAATTTATTTGGATTATGAGGGGTTCATAGGCTGGTTGTAGCTCAATGTGTCTGTTGATGGAATTGCTTGTGGAGTGCCAGGCTTCACTGAACTCATGAGCATGGTGAGTGGTAGCATGGCCGATGATT
Source organism: Protobothrops mucrosquamatus (assembly GCF_001527695.2). Classification (NCBI taxonomy): domain Eukaryota; kingdom Metazoa; phylum Chordata; class Lepidosauria; order Squamata; family Viperidae; genus Protobothrops; species Protobothrops mucrosquamatus. The sequence goes on along the minus strand of NW_015387016.1, from coordinate 61,404 downwards.
TTAGTGTTGCTCCAATCAAACTGGTGTTTTTTAGTGTCAGTGTGGGTAGCTATTAAGGACTTGGGATCATTGTGTTTGACTGCTAGCCATTGTTCATGGACATCCCCTAAACGCCACTGAAGATATTACCTAGCTTCATAATGTATCTGTCAAGCTACAGAGGGCCAGGTGCCTTCTTAGGGGGAGGTTGTAAAGTGGAACCCCGGAAAGGTTTTAGTAGACTACAATGGAACACAGGGTGGACTTTCCCTAAAAATCGGGGAAGCTTCAACTCCACCATAACTGGATTTATGTTCTTTACGATGGGGAAAGGACCAAGGTATTCTGGTCCCAATTTCTTACTAGGCAACTTGAGTCATAAATATTTTGTGGATAAGTAAACTTTTCCCCCAACCTGGAATGACCTCTGGGGAGTCCTTTTTTTAATCCACTTGTTTTTTATATGTTTCGGAAGCTTTTTTCAGAGCAAGTTTCATTTTGTCCCAAACCTTCCCCTACCCCTTCACCCACTGGTCAAGAGTTTGGGAAGTAGAGGATCCCTAAGGATACTCAGGTATTGAGTTAAATTCTTTCCCCATGGTGACTTTAAAAGGTGTAAAACCGGTGCTGCTGATAACAGTGTTATTGTAAGCCACCTCCGCGAAAGGGAGTCCAGTTTGTTTGTTGATAGTCCACATAGCATCTGAGGTACTGCTCCACTTTCGAGTAGATGGGTGAAAAACCAATGACAACCCCTCTGATAAGCCCATTAATTTGAGAAAACCCCTCCAAAATTTGGCTGTAAATTGCACCCCCGTCAGAGATTATCTGTTTTGGTGCGCCGTGCAGTCTGTAAATGTGAGAAAGTCTCACATGTCAGCCAGTCTCTGGGCTGACAGGAGTTTTTTGCAGGCTATAAAATGAACCTGCTTCGAGAAAAGATCAATCACAGTCCAAATCACCATATTTCCTCTACTTTTAGGTAACTCAACTATAAAATCCATAGCAATTTCTTCCCATGGTTGGGAAGGGTCCACAACCAGTTGTAATAATCCAGGGGGTTTCCCATGAATTCTCTTCATGGTAGCACACACAGCACAGCTTTTAACGTAGTTTTCTACGTCCTATTTCAAACCTGGCCACCAAATCAAATGCAGCGTTTTCAAATAGCCGAAGTGTCCAGCTTGTTTCACATCGTGACCGCACTGGAGAGCATGGAGGTGGAGGGTTTCAGGCAAATACAATTTTCCCCCTTTGTAAGCCAATCCATCCCTACACGTCTGGATAGTCTGATTGTCTGTAAATCATCGATTGTTGAGGAGTTCCTGCTTTAGCTTTCTTGTCCCAGGATCATCGGGGCTTGGGACTCTCAAAGATGGGACTCTTTGCGGCATTAATTGAGATGCAATTTGTGTTGTAGGTATGATTGATTCATTAATCTCTTCACTCTGGCTCTTGTACTGAGGCAACCTTGATAGAGCATCAGCTAAAAAGTTTTTCCCTCCTGGTATGTACTTTAGGGTGAAATTAAACCAGTTAAAATATTGCGACCACTGTACTTGCTTAGGGGAAAGCTTATGAGGGGTTTTCAATTCCTCTAAGTTTTTGTGATCAGTCCATACTTCAAAAGGCACCTTGCTGCCTTCTAGGTAGTACCACCAGTTTAATGGAGCCCAACGAATTACGAAGGCTTCCTTCTCCCACACTGTCCACCTCTCAGTTGGTGAACTTTTTTGAGGTGTAGGCACAGGGCTGCAGGACACCCTCATGGTTCTTTTGCAATAGTACAGCTCCAACTGCCACATCGCTGGCATCGGCTTGGATCACAAAGGGCTTCCCTGGATAGGGGTGCTTTAGGACCGGCTCAACCGCAAACAGTCCTTTCAAATTCTCAAAAGCAGTTTGACAGTTTATAGTCCATGTTAGCGGCTGGCCCAGTCATGGCTTTTTCCCATCTTTGCTGGTTTTTAACTAATCTGTGAGAGGTAAAGCAATTTCGGCAAATGAGGCAATGAATTGATGGGAAAAGTTGGCAAACCCCAGAAAGCTTTGAAGCTGTTTGCGAGTCTTTGGGGGTTGCCATTCGATTAAGGCTTTCACTTTTCCAGGATCCATTGAATGCCCTCACAGGAAATTCTATAGCCCAAATAATCCAGTCGGGTCTGATGGAATTCACTTCGACAATTTAACATATAGTTTGGCATTCAACAATTTCTTTAACACCTCTCGCACTAGTTTCACGTAGTCAGCCATATTCTTGCTGTATATCAGGATATCATAGAAGATACACCAAAAACCCCTTGTACAAATGATTGTGTAGTTTTGGGTTAATGTCATGGTTCCGATAAATGAAACCCATTAAAGAACTTCAAGGAAGGAATTCTTCCTTAAAGAAAATTTTATTCAGGAAACAAAGTATCGGCACTACATAGTTAAACCCAAAACTAAATTCCCTTTCCCCAGATAAAAAGTAACAAGTTGCAATTCCCACCCCCATGAAGAAGTCATAAATCACATTCTCCAATTAGCCTGAACTGCGGGCTCTCTCTCCAGCTCCTCAGCCTGCCAAAACATTATCGGTTTGCGTCCTTGAGTTCCCATGAAGCTGCATTATTGTTATGGCTAGTTGAGCTCAAGTATTCACCCCATCCCCCCTTCTACATCTGAATTCTAAACAGTGAAAAAATCAAGCTGTAAGCAGAGTAAAAAATTCTGCAATTTCCCTCAGTTGTCAGAGCGGGAACATCCATTGTCACAGCGTTGACAATAAAACTGAGTGCAATGAAAGTTCTCCTAGTTGTGAAATTCTCATTTCAAAAGTTATATACAACAATGTGCACATCAGAGAAAACTGAACACAAATACATCTTTAAATAGTCAATATTTTAAATGGTAAAACAGAGCCGAAACTGAGTATATAGGCTCACTTGATTGTATGTAGGACAATAATATATTTAAATTGGGCTTAACTTACATTACTTCAATCAGTCATTAACTTAGAATGCCATTCCACAATCCTGAAATTATTACAGCTCAGCTAATGTTTAATATTATCCAGGGTTTTGTCTATGTAGATCTGTAAAATATAATTAACTTAGCTATTCTAAGTTGGTATTCTAACAGGTTTTGGAAATCAAAGTTAATCAGAGATGGATAATGTAGGCTGCCACAGAATTAGATCAAAACTGTATTATGCTCATACAGGCCCAAAATATAATGCGCTGGAAAATAAAGAAGAACCTTGTATGCTTCATTTCATTTCATTCGGGAGCAGCCATTTAGTCTTGAACATTTGCTAAACAAGCATCAATTAACTCAATTCTGTGGGAAGGAGGCTTTTGTTGTTGTTGTTAAGCAAGCAAATAGTAGGCTCTTTTTTCTCCGAGATGTTAAAATGATCAGGTGGTCTTAAAGGAATAGGATCATATCAATCAGCATTGTTAAATGCTTATGGTAAAGAAATGCAACCTAACATCTTTGATAAATGGAAGCAAACCCTATGTAACAAGAAACATGCTTAGCTATTTATTTATAATCATATATACATTTTTCAAACCATGCCAACCGAAATTATTGAAAGTGATCACAAGAACAGTTTAAACAAGACAAATAGCTATCAAAGCATAGAATAAAAATAATACCACCCACAGAAACATAAAAAAGCTGACACTAAATTCTTAAAGTGACTGAAGTTTTTTTTCCCCTCTTTGTCTGCACACTCAGCATTTATCAGTGAGGTGAATGGACCAAACACTTTAGGAATGGCATTTCTGGGGTCTGAATTTCTGGAAGGGGGGGTGATAGATGGATCAGGCTAGGCCCAAGAAAGTAATTGCTGACTATCCAGAAACCATTATTCCCCCAGGACACCTTAATCAGCCTCAAAACTAGTTGCCAATAAACAAATCAGTACAATTGTCTAAAGGACAATTGAAGAAGGCCAGAGTTAGGGAAAACTGCATTGCCCACAAGAAAATCAGCTTGAATTTGAAACCCTTCTAATGTCTCTTGTTCAAAAGGATTCGTTGCCAGATTCATAATACAATGAGGGTGAAATTTTGTTCTCCAAGCTTGTGGGTTGGTTTCCTAATGTTTCATTACCAGGTTAGGCAACATCTTCAGCGGTGTTTAGGGGGATGTCTGTGTCAGTGCTCTTCTATTTATAAGGGCTTCAGGTGTGGGTGTGTCAAGTGAGGGTCCTATGATGAATCATCAGAGAGGGGCTTGTGATGGGCAGGTTACTTTGGGTTAGGGTTGTTGGAAGTTGTGAATTATCAGTGGGTCAGGGGTGAATCATCAGCGAGAAGCTGGTGATGAGTCTTGTGATGGGGAGATTACATCAGGTCAGGATCATTGGAAGGTGAATTGCTGGGGGGGAGAGGGGGTTGTGTGTGTTGGTTGAGGGTTGGTGCTGTCTCCTGTTTGCTGTACAATTGATTTGGATTATGAGGGGTTCGTAGGCTGGTTGTAGCTCAATGTGTCTGTTGATGGAATTGCTTGTGGAGTGCCAGACTTCACTGAACTCATGAGCATGGTGGGTGATAGCATGGGTGATGATTTTAGTGTTGTTCCAATCAAACTGGTGTTTTTTATTGTTAGTGTGGGTAGCTATTAAGGACTTGGGATCGTGGTATTTGACTACTAGCCAGTGTTCATAGACATCCCCTGAACACCACGGAAGATATTACCTAGCCTAGTAAAGAAACATTCAAAAACCAACCCACAAGCTCGGAGAATGAACTTTCACCCTAATCCTACACCCAAGCTACAGATATTCACCACTATTGCAAACATAATAGAACATTAGTTATGGAAAGGTGGGTGGATAGATAATAGCAATAACATTAGCACTTAGACTTATATACCACTACAGAGTGCTCTATAGCCCTCTCTAAGTGGTTTACACAGTCAGCATATTGCCCCCCAAAATCTGAGTCCTCATTTTACTGACCTCGGAAGGATGGAAGTCAACCTTGAGCCAGTGAGAATCGAACTGCCAAACAGGCAGCAGAAGTAGCCTGCAGTACTGCATTCTAACCGCTGCGCAACCACAGCTCATAAGTAGTATAGTTTCAATTTGGTGCCTCTCCATATGAATAATTGCATACATTCTTGGTTCTGTCAGCTCCTGGCATAGAGCAACATTCAACTGGATGGTGGAGGGAAGGGATGGTCTTTAAGAATTGCATTTCACAGATCATTTATGGCCTAAAACCAAGACTTTGAGCTGTGCTTGGGAGTATTAATTGCTTTTGTTTACAGTAATTAGTTTATTAATTACTGAGTTTGTCAAGGACATTTGTGCTTCAGTCCTGCCCACTGTGCTATCTCGCTCACACACGTGCGTGCACACATATACCAAAGGTGTAAGTAGTGTTTATTAAGGCTTCCAAGCCTTAATTGGTATTCCCTAGCAATTCCCTGTGCCAGCACCAACTCAACCCTTATGAGTTCTACAGGCTACTCAAATGAAGCCAACATTAGTCCTCAAGGCAAAGGCAAGGCAAATCCAGTCCACTAGGTGAAAGCAAGTTCCCAAGTCCAAGGCAAGTTCCAACGCAAAGGCAAATCCACAGGCAAAGGCAAGACAAGCAAAGGCAACAGCTGAAGAGACATGATCCAAAGTTCAAGGCAAGAACAACACAGCAAGAAAACAAACATGTTCCCAGCATCACCTCCATCTGTCTGCCGTGCTAAATAGCCAGCTTCTGGTGCAGCCCATCAAGGAAGATGAGGCTTTCTCCTCACCTTCTCTGATCTTGCCTTTTCTCTGCCCTACGTGTTCTTGGATCAGGTGCAGAAGGCAGGTCCTCTTCCTAATCACTGATTGGATGCAGTTGCATGCTTTCCCCATCTGAAGCCTCAGGGCTGGCCTGCTGCAGCTGTGCTTCAGCCAAATCCCTCTCAAATGGCTTCCTCCAGATGTGACCGGAACTGGTTCATTCTCCTCTGAGCTGATATCTGGAGAGTATTTGGGGAAGCATCCAGGGGAGCCATTACATCCACCAATTTAGATTGAATAGCTACATATGAGCATTGCTAGTAGCCAGAATTTAAATTGTCAAGTCGTAACATGAATATTATGCAAATGTATCTATGCAATATTGCCAGCATAAAAATTGCATTTTTTTATTCCAAAAGTAAAATCAAAATCGTGATCAAATTAGGGTCATGATGAACTTTCATGGTAACCATGGTGTTTTTGTGTAGGTCTATAATGTAACAACAGTATATTGTTGTTAGTATATTGTGAGCCAGAGTATCACTTTATTAGTATATTGTGAGCCAGAGTATCACTTTATCTTTCAAAAGCTCCATATACAATTGCATCTCATAGTGTAACTACTATAGATCTTTAGTTATGTGAGAAGTTACAAGTAAGGAAGATAACATCTGGATTGGTTTGATTTTATTTATGTATAGATACAATGTGCCACAGATTTTACTAAAATGTTCTACTAACTTCACTGGACTTACCAAGGCTAACAAGCAAACTTAAAAAAAAAACCTCAAATCAGTGGAAAGCAGAGAATGAAGGAACAGAACAATAAATCACTTAAACAATGAATGCAGAGGAATAAACTTCACAGAGCTAAAAAAAACACACCAAAATCATATTAATAAAATCTTTGCTATAACCAGAAATATGTTACAGGAGATCAGGCAAAACCCCTGAAGAGGGCATTTAACAGCTGGGATTATTAAGCAGAGAATAATATCAAGGGTCAGGTGATTAAATATTTCAGTATTCTTCACAAATTATGGTCTTAAGATGTTAACATTCTATAAATATCAAAATCTGAACTCTAACCGGGAACTGGAAATGATTGGCATAACAAACTCTCACAGCCAATCCCAATTAACTCTTTAGCAGCCATGTTTTACACTAACTGAGATTTCCAGAAAAGTTTCAAGATACAGGTAGCCTCAACTGAACAATCACACAATTGGGAGCCAATTTCTGGTTGTAAGTTCTTACAGTCATAAATCAAGGCAACCACATGACTGGTCCCAATTTTACAACTTTTTTTGCAGTGGTCTTTAAGGAAATGTGGCAGTCATAAAGGGTGAACCAATTATTGTGAATGTTTTTTGCTGGAAAGTGGCCAAAAAAAATTGGAAATCATGGTCACATGACTCTGGGATGCTGCAACTATTGTAAAGGCAAGCCGGTTGCTAAGCACACATTTTACAACAGTCAGATGTGCTTTATGGGCCATAAAGCATTGTTCTGGGCCCATTGTAATTTTGAATGGTTGTTAAGCAATTAGTCATAAGCTGTACTACCTGTACATTTGATGCCAATTGCATGCTACTTTTCAAGATCAGCAAATTATGAGAAAAATATCTTGATTCTTTTGGAAATCAGAAGGCTAATTGTGTTGTGATTCCGTGCCAGCCTGTGTTCCCAACAGCTGAGTCTGAGGAATCTGAGGAGGAGGTGGAGGAGGCCGTTGAGGGGCCATCAGGGTCAGAGGGAGGCTCTGATGAATTACAAGACTCATGGCTTGATGAAGAGCCTGGCCACTCCAGTCGTGTTTCTGATGAAGCTCAGCTGTGTGAGGAGCAGGAGTCAGATTCGGAAGGCTCACACCTGGATGAGCTAATTGATGCTCGCAGTCGTCGTCAAGTAGCAAGGAAAAAACAACAGTCTATGCGACTACTCCAAAGTAAAAGGAAAAGGCAATGAGAGGCAACGCCCTGGGACTGCTGTATAAAAAGGGGAGGTGTGGGTGTTGCTGGTTGCTGAAGGCAACCGTTTGCAAAGTGCTTCTTGGAATCCTGGTCTGTTCGTCTTGTTTGCAACGTGTTCCTGTGGACTATTTCCTTCCTTTGGACTTGAGGTTTGCTGTTTGTGTTTTGGACTTATTGACAGGAT
>NW_015387016.1:29642-53446 GCF_001527695.2 Protobothrops mucrosquamatus | reverse complement strand
TTGTCAGGTTTCCCCCTGCCAAAAATATTGTATATGACTAAACATGTTTTTCTAAACTAGTATAGATCAGAGGTTTCAGAGCCCTAGTTTTCCTTGATAAAAATCTGTATTGCAGAAAACGAATGAAGCCACACGAAATAGTTGATGCTGTGGTCTGAGCCCTCTTTATCTGGCCAGTTGCTTGGGAGATTTTAAGGCTTAATGTCAAGAACAATTCCCCTTAAGACAGCTCTAGAAATATTAAACAATAAAAAGCTGGATTTATTTTCCCAAAGCTCAGAAGATATGGATCTCAAGAAATACTGTGAAATATCCCACCCAAAATAAATGGAAAGGAATATTGCCAGAGTCTTAAAAAATAAGAACAATTTAATTGTATTAAGAAATACCTTTTTTTTCTTCACTGATCATGAAGCCAAAGGTCTGTTTATTTGGGAAAACAAGGAAGGAAAGTGACAAAATTACATACAGCTAAATATTAATAAGAATAAATTAGCAGTCAATTACATTTAAAATAGCTACAATTAAATATTTGCACCCTTCAAATGCATTTATTGAAAGTAAAACTCAGGTTTATATTTGAGACATTGTATTTTTATTTGTTCTCCACTTGGGATATCTCATATGGAATAAATTTACCCAAAATAAATACAATTAATTATTAGTTTTGAAATAGGAGAATTATTTGATAAGTTGATGGATGGAGAAACTCTGTGGTCTTCACACATTGGTCTAGAGTCCCCATTCCCAAAAATAAAACAGCTCCTTATTTCTTGTACCTTTATGGATACTTTCCCCTTGTTGAAAGAAAAATCAGCTCCAGTTCTAAGCTGGGAGTAAGATACTAGAAATAAAATGGAGGCTGCTTAGGAAAGAAGGTTCTTGTTTATTGACGAGCAGAACCAACAACAGCTTGCAGTTCTGGGATAGCTGACAAAATGGAATTGAGATTGGGTGGGTTTTTATACAATAGTGGCCAAAATTGTGGAAACCTTTTGGGAAAAGTGTATTTTTGAGGTTTGATGGCTAATAACACTACTTTTTTGGGGAGTAGTACCATAAAATTATATAATCAATGGAAAGATAATTTAATCAAGAATGTAATGCAACAAAGTTTGTTCAATTATCTGTACTGTATTCTATGAAAGGTTATAGCCAAATAACCAGAAAAAGGAAGCACAACTTACTTAGGTTGATATCAGGTAGCTTTCCTTCATCTGATTGTAGCCAATGAGAATGAGTGTTTAGAGAGCCAATCAGGTGTCATCTTGTTTTGGAAATGAGCCAATCAGATCACAGTAGGATTCAGTTAGTGATGTCATGTATTGAAGCTGAGAGGAGGACATTTGTCAGTGTGTTATGTGATCACTATCAAGTTGGTTGGGTTTTTTGTGTTCTTTCATTTAGTGAGCTTGTAAAATGTAATAAAATTAAAGTAATGGTGCAAACAGTTGACTGATTGTAAAATAGTATTATTAAGTGAACAAGACTACAGTTATAAAGAAATTAGAAGAAAAATTGTTGGAAACTTAACCAAAAGTGGCACTTCTACTGTACACTTTTCCCAAAAGGTTTCCACAATTTTGGCCACTACTGTACCTTCTTTGGGTTTTGTATTTGAGATGCCTGTTGTGAAATGTACTTTGACCTGTGCTTGAGTATGCCCTTTTGGAATTCTAATTACTGTTGCCTGACTCCCATTGTGGCTTGGCAGTCCTGTCCTGTCCTTGGAGCTGGGTGGGGAATGTAGATTTTAGGAGTCTTTGTTTTTCTAATCCCATCAGCTCCAGTCTTCTGTGGGAGGCATTTTTCTTATGAATAGTGGGGCCCCAGTCTTTCTAAGTGGATTAAAAAATTCTCCATTTCTAAAGGATGGCCTCCTCAGGTTTCTGCCTGAGGAAGGGAGACTGGGGCTGTTTCTGCCTTTGTTAAGATTTTTTCTACATTTCTCCTTCAGGGAAAATATTCTATCTTGCTTCTTTTTAATATTCCCCTAAGTATTTCATTCTCTGGGTGGGGGGAATGCTGATTTCCTACATCCTGTATGTCTAAAGATCCCAACAAAATAGAGAGCCTTGTTCTTATTTAACTTCCTTCTTCTGTACCTGGATGGTAATAAACTGTTGCAAGACTACATACTGATTTAAAAGGATTAAACGTTTTAATCACACTTACCTGGAAATCAGACAGCTAATTTGTTCAGGAACCAGGCTAGAAACTCAGAAATCATGAGATCTAGATCCACCTTAGACATGAAAGCCAGGAGACTGACTTTGGGCTAGCTACTTTCTCTCATCCCAGCCCACCTCACAGGGTTGTTATTGTAGGGAAAATAGGAGGTGGAACAAATATTAGATACTGTATATTTGTCATCTTGACTTTTTAATAAAAATAATAAAGTCATTCTCTTTCCTTTCCTCCTCCCCATCTCAGTCGAGCTATTTCTGAGTGTTTCATTTCTATTTTTCTATGTCATTTTGTTCTGTATCTTTTCTGTTTTACTAGTTTTTACACACCACTGTCTGTATGTTCTAAAAGGATATGTCTGTGTGTGTATCTGAATCAAGAGAGCGAGAGAGAAAGAATAAGAGAGAAAGAGATAATGATTTGCGGGTGCAAATCAAGATAAGAGATAAGAATCAATTAATTTTACAAATGGGTGCCTTGTTTTACAGGCAATTAATTTCTGTCAGTAATTAATCATCCAATTCTTTTCTCTTTGTTTTTTTCATCCTGCCTTTCTATGGAATGTCTCCTTTGGGCGTAGTGTACACATTCTACATGTGCATTAATATACAACAATAATAAATGTTCAGCTTTAAGGGAAGCAAAACTATCTAGGATTTGTTTGAGCTACAGTCAGCAAACCTAGTTTGACAAGATAGGCCAGCTAGACATTGCACAAGAGTATCATCTGAGTTTATAATTTTGTTTAATCATCTTCTTCCTCTTCCTCTTGTGAATCATCAGAAGAAGAGCATCCTTCTTTAAACAAATAAGGACTATATAATTGTGTTAATCTTTACTACTTACTGTTATATTTTCTATGTATTTAATCTGATTGCCTTTGATTCTATAATTAAAGAATGTAGACTTGGAAAGGGTCATATCTTGATTCCAACACCCTGCTCAGTGTAGGAAGTTAATTAATCTGATAGATGTCTAGTCTCTGTTTGAACACAGAAAGGGGCAACCAAAAGTTACCCGAATAATTGGTTCCACTGTTGAACAGTACTTAACTCCAGAAAGTCCTTTTAACAGGTAATCAGAAGTGAGTTTCCTGTGACTTAAAACCCTGATTCCATTCCTCTGATATGGAACAAAAAAAGCAAATGTTGGCTTTCTGCATGGTAACTTTTTAGTGTTTTGGAGAATATTACAATAAGGATGTCAATGCTGCAAATACTGTATATTCTTGCTTTGACAATATGCAGAACTGTCTGGTATTTATATAGTTAAACCAGCAACTGCGAAAGAGGGAGGAGCATAAGGATAGCCCGGGAGAAAGAAACCGGAAGTAAATCACATCTTCCAAGTTGATTGGAAGATGTGAACCATGACCCTACAATAAGGGAGTGGGAGTGGGAGATGTGAACCATGACCCTACAATAAGGCAGTTATCCCCATTGTTAACCCCATTGTTATCTCTGAATCTGTTCCATTTTCTCTAAATCTGTAAGACACACCATTGGCTCATATTCAGTCTGTAATCAAATCATCTTCCAAAACTTGCTTATCCTTCTTGTTCCAAATTCATTTATTTCAATTTCTGAGGAAGTGTGAATACTTCTAACATGCAGTGGAATTCCTTCTTTATTATTGTTTCTGTTCCTTTTGAAATAATGGTATTGTCCACAAGCCTGGCTGCTTTTGTTAAATGATGAAAGCAGTATTGCCAGGCAAGAAAGACCTGATCCACATATGAAGGTCAAATTAAACTGATTTATAGTTAAACAGTCTATGCATAGGAATCCTTTCAAATAACAATTAGCACCTGCTTTGAGTTAGATAAGGATCCACAAAATTTGAGGGGGGGTACATAGAGTTTCTAGGCTGTTCCCTCTTTTGATTCCACCCCAAGGTTCTGCCACTCCTTCTCCTACAAGTATTGTGCAATTACACCAAATGTTTTACCCTTTGGGTTATAAATGGGACTTAACAATGCATATGCTTCTGTGAATCTTCTGTGTCCTTCATTTCTCTTAGTCCTATGGCATAGGAATAGGGCTGATAAGAAATGGCAACTTTTTCTAGAGGATTTTTTAATCTGTTTTCCAACATTGTTTTTTTTTAGGATAGAGCATTGTAATCCAGTATTTTTCAAACTTAGCCATTTTAAGAGATACTGACTTCAGCTCCCAATATTTCAAAGCCATTTTAAGAGATACTGACTTCAACTCCCAGTATTTCAAAGCCATTTTAAGATATACTGACTTCAATTCCCAGTATTTCAAAGCCAGCTGCCTGGAGAATTCTGGGAGTTGAAATCCCCACCTGGTAAAATTGCCAAGGTTGAAAACCAGTGCTCTAATATCCCTTGAGAAAATTAACTTGTAGCCCCTGAAGGATCATATCTCCATATACTATTTTGTCCTTACCCACCTAATTAGAAGTACATCAATCACTCTGGAAACTAAACTGCACCTACGCTTATATAGAGGATAAAAAGAATTCTTCACTATTCTGCCTGTTTCATTAGCCAGCTATCTATCAAACCAATTTCCTGAATTGTTTTTCCCACTCTTCTGAAAGCTTTGTTAAAGTGGATGAATGAACAGATGGAAAAAATGAAGTGCGATGACAGCTGCCTTTCATTTTTAATAAGCCATCTAAAATGTATTTACAAATGCAAGACAACAAATGTAACTTCTTTCCTTAGTTTCTGTTTTGAATACATTTGGTGGTGGTTGAAAAAGAAGTATACAAAATGAAAACAAGAAACAGTATAGAAAAGCAATGAACATTTCTTGGTTTAACCAGCTGTCCCAAAGCAGAATCAAGGAGATGGGAAAACTCAGGTGGTTTTATGCTAAACATGTATGAAAAAAATTAACAATTAGAACCAATATTTATAGCATGGAAAGAATATTGATTGCATAAATACCAGAGCTTGTTGAGTCAAAATACAGTTGGTATATATGCATAAAAGACAGAGCTACATGGGGAGGGCATATGGAAGTGCACAGGAAGCCTTCCTGGAGGTGTTTAGGAGTATGTGAAAGGTATTGTGTGGGTCAGGGACATCCTGTGGAAAGTGGAAACAGCACCGGTCAGGAATGATGTATGGAGATGCTGCATGGGTCAGGGAAGTCATACAGGGGGTGGCACAAATTGGGAAGGGTGCTTAAGGGAGTAGCATGGACTGGGAAGAATGCACAGTGTTTTCTTCCTCCCTGACGTTTCTTCCCTTCCTTCCTTCCTTCCCCATTCCTTTCCTTTCCCAATAGGAAGGTCAATGGCTGCTGCTGGGAGGTGGGGGAGAGCAAGGGATTGCAAGAGCGACTGAGAAACTGTCATAGAACATTGAAAATGAGAATCATGTAACAGCCCACACCAGCAGCCCAGCAGCTGAAGCAGCCATAACTTTTCCAAATTTCAATCCCATGGGAGTTCCAGATTTTGGACTCATTCTATAAGATAGCCTATTTGACTATCTGGTTCAAAAATTGTTGCCTTATGATGCACTGTTTTGCTCTTTAAATGAGAATTTTAGTAGTATATAGATAGATGCACTCTGTAGATGAACCGTTGAGACAAAAGATCCTTCAAGAATGATTTAAATTTCATCCAGCCATCTCACTGAGCTGATTCATTCATTGAATAAGTTCAATGTAATAATTATTTTATTTCGTATGGCATAACAGAATACAGCATTAGTGCATAAAATTCACAAAAACAGCATATAATATATGTATCAAAATATAAAACACCAGGACAGTGAATTATTTTAAAAATGCACAATACAAATGATGAGTAAAATTATGAATAAAAGTAAACTATGCATGAGCAGTTGTGTGGGGGTACAGAGTGGCTAAGCCTATGGCCAGATATCTAGATCATTTAACCATTGGACAGCAATGTCCTTGATATGATGTAGTTCTTATAGAGATCCAGGGAATCTTCTGAGGGGGCATTCCATCACAATATGATATAAAGTTTGCGGGACATTCCCACAGTCAAGGTGTTATCAATGTAATAATATTCTCTTTAACCATGTGGTAACTACTGTATATTTCTAATTATGTGTACCTTTCTGGTCATATTTCAAAAAGTTACTTATCTGAAAAAGATGACAAAATAGAGGCCAACATAAAGGATACAGGAGCTGGAACATTTCTCTATCTAAATGTTCCAATTTAAGATCCTTTAGCTTAGAAAAAAGGCAGATAAGTGGATCATGATGGGTACATAATGTTATGAATGGAAAAAGTAGAATTGTCTCGGTCCCTCTTATTAACAGAATTTGAGCTTAGCCAGTTGACTACGAAAGAGATGAGGGGTAGATAAAAATTAGTTACAAGAAATGTACTTATGCCTATGAATTTATTAGCATGAAATGTTAGCAAAATTGTAAATATCTGCAAAAGGGGATTTGATAAGTTCAAGGAAGATAAATCTTTAATGGCTGATATGTTTGATGGCTATATATTGCCATCAGCCATAGAAGTACTTGGAGATAGTGAAGAAAATTATAGATGATTTCTCTTTAAGGAAAATTTTGTGATCTCTCAAAATGGAATTCTTTGTAGTACACAGAGAGTGCAATAATATCCTGCTTGAATAATTTCTCAGTTTTAAAATTCTTTACAAAACTACATAACTTTATAGGAGCATGCATGCCAAAATATGAATACATAGGAACAGGACAAATATTTGAGTAAAGATGCATTCAGTATCAAATAAATAGAGCTTTCTGAGCCCTAAGGCAAATCTCTCAGGCACACATACACATACCTGCAATGATAAGAGTGCAAAGGTATTGAACTTCTGTCAGCCTTGCAAGGTCTAGATAAGAAACATACCCAGAAGGTACTAGCTCTAACTTTATTGTAAGGTTACAATAACAGAATCCTGTAAGTCTGAAAGTACCTCTCTCTCACACACACACCCGTCTTTACAGTCCAAGAAACTAGGAAGTGTCCCTTATGAGATAGTTGCCATGCCTCCATTCCTTCTATATCACTTTTGAGAGTGACATAGAGAGCTGTCACTTCTCTGACCATTATTTAGGCTGCAATTTTTCCACCTGTCTTCCAAGGTCATTCCCATAGACCATTACAGCCTCCAACCCAGCTGAAGCAAAGGAAAGTGGAGCTGTTTCTTCTGTGCTGCAGTATCGGCAACAGGCCTGACCCCTGCAAGGATCTCACCTCATCTCCTCAGTCACTTGAAGACCCTAGAGAACCTCCTATTCAGATTACACATGCAGGTAGTCCACAATAGTAATTGGGACCAACAACTCCATTGCTAAGTGACCTGATCATAAAGCATGATGTCATGTGACCAGGCTAACTTATGACTGTTGCAATTGCAGCAGTCCCAGTTATTATTGTTAAGTGAATCCCATGTACATGCAACATCCCACAGTAATGCGATCACCATTTGCAACCTCTTGCTGACTTCCCTGTTGACTTTGCTTGTCAGAAGCTGATCATGATGGTCACAAATGGTGATCACATAACCACAGGAGACTGTGACATAATTGCAAGCCATTTGCCAAGCACCCGGATCATGGTCATGTGGACACGGGGAGACTGAGACAGCTGCATCTACGAAGAACCATTTTGATTCCCTCTTGTTCAACTTCATTGTAACTTCAAATGGTTTCTGAAGGAGTGGTCATTCCATGAGGACTATACAAATAAATGAGATTATAGTATATTGATAAACCCAGTATAGATTGTGTCTCAAATTACACAGATAAGTGTGGTTCTGAATACTTATTGCTCAGGGCCACAAGCAGGAATGTGGACATTCTGTAGCCCACTACTAAACCACAAGTACCCTCAACTCCAATCTGAACTACTATGCTGGAAGCTGTAATTCAAAAACTTCAGAAGGACCACACCTTCCACCCATCCTAAATATTTGATTTACCATGATGGAAACCATAAGCAGGACTTGATATGCTTTCAATGTAATCTGGCACAACTCTTCTTATGTTCAAAGAAGTATCATTTTGTGCGGCAATTCTAGCAATAGGTGAGATGGCAGTGATGAGGATGAGCAGTTGAGAAGTGGGAGATAAAAGAAGTTAAAAAAATGTGACATGAAAGAAAATCATAGGGGGAAAACATAGTTATTGAAAACAGAAAAGAATGACAGAGCACAGGTTTGATCCAGTTGAGAGCTCTATTAATGAGAAGTCAGCCTGCTTTTATCAAGTGAAAACACATAGCCCTTAGAAGGCAATGTTGCATGAAAAAAAAAAGAAAATTCCAACAAACTGTGAACTGAGAACATAATATCTGCATAAAATACAAGAAGTTTTTTTAAAAAACAACAACATGAAAACTGCTTATGTATTGAATTAAAATATGTTCTTTTTTTTAGCTACCAGATTTTAGAAGTCTATTTTAGAACAGCACTCCGGGATATGTGTCTTAACGTGGCCCTAATTATTAATAAAGTAGATTAAAGTTCAGCAGCTCAGAAAACAATTTAATTTTTAATGAAACCAAAAACACTATTTTCGGGTACAGTAAATACTCAAATGTACACCATCAAAAAATTAACCCTGATATACTAATATTAATCACACAGTATCGTTACAGAAGGTAACTCATGCAGTAAGGCCCTGATTCTGCCAAACCAATGGTTAGAACAACAAGAATATTTTCCACCTTATATTTTGCCATCTCTTTCATTGTAAGCACTCTGATTTTTCAGTGAGTCTACATATGAACTGTTGGCCATATGCCTAGAAAGGCTTGGGAGCAATACTGTTTAAATCAAAAACCAAAATCAGGCAAGGGTCAGCCATTTCATTGACTGAAAACCCCTTACAAACTTTTTGTATATAAAAAAATATGAATTTGTGACTTATGGTTTTGATGATTAAAAAGAATAGGTTATATAAAGAAGAAAAATAGAGAGAGTTTAATTAAAAGTGTATGTATAACCGAAGAGAGGAAGAATAACAAGCAAGCAAAAATCCATATCTGGACTTCTGGTTTGCCGACACAGCCGCCACGGACGCTGGAAGGTGAGCTCCATCTTCCACATCCGATTTTGCATCGCTGGAGGACCCTGGAAAGGGTTGAAAGTCACCCTGTAGGGGTGACAAGCAAGGAGGGGATCCCTGCTTGATCGCGGGAGGGCAGTAGCCCTTCCGCTCAATCCAGGGTTGCCCTCCAAACCAGTGGACAAAAGACCGGTCATAGAAATATGGCCTGTCACTAGGCTGCAGATAGACGGAGTCAAATTTACCACCAGGCACCTATAAAGCAGTGCGGATGAGACTGGGTGAGATCTGAACCTCTCTTCAATCCTAATTATTTTTTCTACCTGTATAATCTGCCCAAAGTATTTTACCCCTGTGGAGAGAGGGAAGGGAAATTCTATCCACCCTCTAAAAACAGCGGTGACTGACTATCCAGGGGAGTTTAAAATGCTGAAAAAATAACTCGATGCTAACTGGATTTTTATCTTTCTAAAATTTGAGGACTAAAAGATTTCTCATTCTTATTGAAGATTTGGGTTTTTACTTACAAAAAAGAAGTAAAATTGAAAAAGGATTATAAAAACTTTGAACTTAAAAAAAAACAAAAATCTTAAATGGTGTGGGCCACATCTTGTGGCTAAACCTGATATTACAACTTGTTATTGTCTAAAAGAGTCTTGGCTTGAAGCCCAAACTATAGATAAGACTTTTGCAACCTTGACAGATATCAGCTGAGAGAAGCCCAGCTGTGTTCTATACTCAGTGACAAAATTATTTTCATTCTCTGATTGTAAAGCTTTTAATTTAACCCACCACTAAGAGAACATGGATGAAGATCAAGAACAGATTCTTTTTATGTTGAAAGCAATTTATGAAACTATTCTTACAGCTACTGATGAAATAAGAAGCTGCAGAAAAGAACAAGATGTCAGCCTAGATATACGGACCCAAACTTTGATTACAACTAAAGAACCAACTACATAGAACATAATAGAAGTGGAACAATTAAATACTATGATAGAAGATTCAACTGATCAACAAACAAAATTAATGGAAAACCCAGAAAGGGGACTGACAACACTGAAAATGGAAAAGACTTTCAATATAAATCAGAAGAAACCTGAGGATCAAGAAGAACAGACCGAAGGGAAGATAAACATTTCAGGACAACTATATCGAGATAGAAAAATAGGGAGACGATTTGTTAGCCCTTCCAAAAAAATGGCGATTAGATGGCCTCTTTTATCTCAAACAACATATATAATAACAGAGGGAGAGCTATTTGATGACTTAAAAACACCGATATGGCAGGCGAGTTGGCAAAGAAAGAAAGCTAGAATAAGGCTGAAGAAAATTGGGGTTTTGACTTATTAGTGAGGATTAAAATAGAATATACTCAAATAGACAAGATGTGTACTTCAAATACTAGATTTTGTTATGAACTGAGATAAAGAAAACTTTGGTCATTTAAAACTTGGAAGTATAAATATCAAAAGTTAAATTCATTTGGAAATTAATAGAAAATAAGAATGTTACACTGAATTATTAATTAGATGATGTAAGATGGTGAGAAATAGAATATATTCAAATAGATAAGACGTGTATCCTGAATATTAGACTCTGTGATGAATTGTGATAAAGGGAAGTTTGGTCACTTAAAACTTGGAAATTATAAATATTAAATGTTAAATTTAAATATTAATGGGAAACTGAAAATTGGGAAAAACTAATTAGGACATTGATTGTCTATAAAGACTGAATGTTAAAATAACCAGGATATGTATAAGCTAATTATTGATAAATGTAAGAATGTTATTTTTATTTAATTGATATAATAAGAATTGTATTAGTTTAAACATGAGACAGTAAATACTAAGGGGAAAAGAGAGGAAATATTTAATGTGGTAGTTTGAGACTTGTACTAAAGATGCTTGTAAGTCATTGAATTTTCGATTAACCCAGCCGCCACGTTGCTTTTTAAATACTTAAATGTAAAATTAGAAAATCAATAAAACATTTTAAAAATCCATATCTGTGGAAAAATCTTAGATATTCCTTGTCCCGTTGAAGCATCCATATTCAAACTGCAGAATCTACCACATTTAAATAGAGTCAGGATTAGCAACAACCTTGTTTGTATACTTTTGCAGTAGAGGAGGGAAGAGAATACCATAAGGTGGCCTATAGAAGGACCCCTGTTAAGTGGAAACAATGACCTGCTCTTTCTGACCTTCCAAATAGGGTTTCCAGCATGAGTCACAAACTAAGACGCTATAGATAGCTGCAGACATTTTTACTGGATGCCTTTCATCACCAAAAAGACTTTTTCCGAACAATGGCTTTGGTGAAAAGAAAATCTATCATCTTCTAGTCTGCTTCTATAATCAAGCC
This sequence comes from Protobothrops mucrosquamatus, assembly GCF_001527695.2. Classification (NCBI taxonomy): domain Eukaryota; kingdom Metazoa; phylum Chordata; class Lepidosauria; order Squamata; family Viperidae; genus Protobothrops; species Protobothrops mucrosquamatus. The sequence continues at coordinate 41,892 of NW_015387016.1, read as the reverse complement.
TCTTCTCTATTAAAGCCCAAACAGCAAAACAATGGGAAGGAGTTCCCTGGGGATAAATAACTAGGAACAGTTTATTATGATGGGACTATTAAACAACAATATTAGAGACTAATTTGGATAGAAGACAGATTCTATTTGTCGGCTTCTAATCATTCAGTTAAGGATCATAAAAAAACCAGCTGACTTCAGCCACACAGCTGGAGTTTTCCTCTGTCTGTTGCCCTTTAGGGATATTATCATAAATTTTCCTTGACTGCTATAGAGTGACCTATCTCAGGAAAATGTTAGATAGTGCTGTGCATTCAAATGTTTGTCCTGTAAAGACTGGAATAAAAATGGGATGGAATTGGTATTTTGTGCTTGCTGACAAACTTTCGTAAGTGTGAAAGTGTAAGAAAAAAAATATTAGTTATACATTACCCTTAACAAAGACAAAACACTAGGACTTCCTTCAATCAATGTAGTATGATCATTTTGCCCTTTTACTGCTATGTACAAGTGGTCCAGCAAGTTGTCTTATCTTTCATCTTCAACATTCCCATTGATTTCTAGATAGCCCTTTGGCATCAGGAGAACTTAACCGCAAGATAAAGGCTTCTAGAAGTCTCATTTGTTATATACTACTGCATGCTGCTTGAAGTAACTTTCAGTTCATTTTTTTGTCCATCGACAAGCCTTGAGAACTCTTCAGAAAGGTGTGATGTGGGCTTTTAATGAGCAATTGCGAAGTTGAGTTAGATATTATGGATTATTATCCTTTAATCTTGAAGCAACCTTCTCTGATTTTTTTAGTTTTTGGTAATAAAGCTCAATGTACAACGTACACTGGCACAGTAATACACTCTGAATAAGAAGTATTATAAAACTGCAAATGCATGTACAGAGGTGATTCTTCCTTGTCAGTGATATATAAAGTTAAGAACCTTTAAAGCAGATCTATTTGTACTGGCATGTAGAGTCATATCAAGTAGTTACACTGAACATGGAACTCAACCAAAACATTTTCTTTTCTGAAGTAATGAGGATTTGTGTCCATCCCCCGAGTAGATCAATTGCTAAATTTTTCATCAGACATGATGATGAAGGATTACCACCCACTATTTAAAAGGCAGATAGATGACTTTCATAGAATAGGCTGTGTGATGCATTGTTCTCTCTTTGAATAAACTGTTGTGGCCTCCTAAAGTTACCTTACATTGTGTTTAAAGGTTTAAAGAAAGCTCCTTTCATCATAGCTATGAGTCATACTTATTATAAAGCTTCCCAAGAGGGTCCCAGATCAGATCACTGGGAAAAAAATATGCATCCATGAGAGAGGCTACCAAAGTACAATCTCTAGATCTGGCCTCTCTACCACACCAAAAATGTCTTGTTAATTTACCAATAAAAATGATGGCCCAAATGTCAGTACTTTATAAGGTTATAGTAACAAAGCCTTGCTAGTCTGGATGTGTTTTCCCCTTTCTTCTCTTTATCTTCATGAGAACTAGGGAGGGTGATGTTTGAGAATGTTTTTCAAATTACAGGACTCAGATTTCTTTTACCTGCCCATTGTCGTGATTTTGGCTCTTCCTCTGTACTTCAAGGTTATTCTTTCTGCCAATTACATTGTAAGGGACTGTAATGTCCTTGTGAACTTTTAGGGAGCAAAAAAACTAATGTTATAGAAGTCTAATAAATATAGATCGTTTCACTGAAATAAAAAAGAGGGAGATGATGAGAGAGAGATGACAGATATAGATTTCATAATTAACAGTATTTTGTCACCTGACTTCATAACAAACCAAAAACCCAAAACAAACCCAAAAACCCAAAACATATGCCTGCTTAACAACAAAGAAACCAACTGTTTAAATTGTGAAAAACCATCCAAAGTCTCAAGTTTTCAGAAAATCACAAGTAATGCTGTGACTGACACAAAACAGTTGTTCCCATTAACCTTCAATGTCAACTTTTCCCATTGTTTTCTATTTAAAGGACCTAATTTAAACATGGATATCTGCTGCAATGACCTGAAAGCAAACTGCTATGCACTTGGCAAATGTTGTCACTCTACCCTTCCATTTAATTGCATTAACTGAAACAAAAGCAAGAACAGAAATTGGTGAACTCTTTTCATCCTGCCATCCATTATTCTTGAGCTATGGTATATTTCCTTTGAATATTTAAAGTCAAAGCCATTCTCTCTCATGGGCATTTATCATAAAGAACTGGTAAAAAAATAAAAGTAATAACTTATCTAAGTCAAGATTCTAATACAATAACCACAAGGCAATAATTAAATACTTCACTGATAATGGAGAACAGAATAAAAAGGGACATGTTTGTTATGTGTGGCCTTCAAAATGTCAAAATGGGTTCAGTTGGCATAAATCTTTGCACCATTTCCAAATTTTACACTTAAGTTATGATAAAATAAAAGTGATAAGAGCTTTGATGTGAATTAAGTTTGTGGAAAATTTAGGATGAATTTAGCCTTCTAAACACTTCAAACAAATCTGTTGAGTCCTAATAGCCAGTTTTCATAGAATCATAGAGTTGAGGGAGGCCATGATTCAATCTATTAGTCAGTGTCTGAGGTCCACTTTGAGTAACAAAGAATAGATCTTGACTTCTGTGTAGCCTCCTTGAAAAAGAAACATCACATTTCTCCTAAGTGGTTTTTTTTCCAAAGCAAAATATTTCCAGCTTTTTAATTACTCTTCACAGGGCTCAGTTCTAGTCTCCAGTCCTAATCACCCTTTTTTGAAATTGTTCCAATTGTTTAAATTCTTTTTAAATTTAGGTTGTCATAGTTCCGACAGACAAAACTCTTCAAAAGAAATTCGAGGCATTGTTTACCTTAAAGAATCTTTTATTCGAGAAACAAAGTATCGGCACTACATAGTCGAAACCAAAAACTAAATTCCCCTCCTCATGATACAAAGTATCAAAGCACAATTCCCTCCTCCAATAAACAGTCATAAATCACATTCCCCAATTAGCTTGAAGTGCGGGCTTTCTCCCCAGCTCTCCAGCCCATCAAAACTCTATCAACTCTGGGCCCAATGACCTTGGGTTCCCATGGCTGAGTTATTATTGTTATGACTAGCTGTACTCTCATCCACATTCCCCCTCCCAACGTCAACTAACTCTAAAAGCAATAGTGAAAAATGACTGCATTTTCATCTGTTGTCAAAGCAAGAACATCCAATGTTAGCAGCATTGACATAGGTATCCTGAGTTCTTAAAGTGGGTTGACCAAGACAGAATAGATTAATTAATTCCCCTGATACAGCCTGGAATTGATTTGTCTTTCTGTAGCCATACCATTTTGCCAACTTACATTCAATTTGTATGAGATACAGTTCCAAGGTTTTTCTTACACATACCATTATAAGACTTCTTTTTCTTCTACTCAATTCTCAGAAACTACCTGGAAAATCCCTGTAGTGTTCTTGGCAAGATGTCTTCCAAAGTGGCTTGCCATTATCTCCTTCCAGGACTGGAAGAAAGTGTCTGGCCCAAAGTCACCCAATTGGCTTTGTGCCTATAATGAGGCTAGAACTCGTGCTCTCCCAGTTTCTAGCCCAGGGGTCTTCAAACTTGGCCCTTTTATGACTTGTGGACTTCAACTCCCAGAATTCCTCAGCCAGCATGCCTGGCTGAGGAATTCTGGGAGTTGAAGTCCACAAATCATAAAAAGGCCAAGTTTAAAGACCCCTGTTCTAGCCTGATGCCTTAACCACTACACCAAGCCACTCTCATTACAAGAATAGGTATCTCCTTATCCTACCGTATATATCTGTGTATTTGATTACATTGACCTTATTGAATTATCAAAGATTAACAAGACTATTGCACAAAATTGTTGTAAAAAATATAGCATATATCTCTAACATTTGCTCTGAATTTTTTATATGCTAGATTCATACCAAGATGATACAAGTTGAATCTGAACAAAATGGGCTTCTAAAAATAGCCAGTATTATGCAGCCTTTTGCTCTTCCTAATACTTATCCTTAAATGACATTAGTGAGAACAATTGATCAGTGGAATAATTTGTGGGTGCTCCACCAAAGAAGAGATTAGACAACCATTTGTCCAGAATGGTATCTGGTTTCCTGCTCCACTATGGCAATAGCTTTCTTTAGCACCTGGATGTTCATGAAAAAAATGCTTTACTGCAAGTGGGTAAAATAACTAACAAAGTACTCAGATGCTGAAGAGAGAACATTGCCTCTTAATGTCCCCCTGGAATTTCTAGCTTTTTATAACTGCTTTCCTTTTACAATATATTAATGCAATGTCATTGATCAAATTCAATATCATGTTCTTAATTACATTAGAAATACAGCTTTCAGATTTTTTAATCATACAAATTATCCAAAGCATATTAAATACGCATCTCCCATAGAAGAATGATGTTCCAGAGCCTATTGACTTATAATCAGTGTTGCTTCCTTGTTTAGCATTCTATTTGTTTATTACATTAAAATATCATGCAAATCTGATTTGTTTCCCATTACACCTATGTCCTTACTACATTGAAGCAAATCAAATCAGAAATGTCAAAGCAGTAAAGTTCTAACTACGTTGCATAAAGTATTGAAAGATTTCCAGACATGTTTGTTTTGACTATAGTTGATTAATTATCTTTACCAAGACAGATCATGTCATACAATTATATTCAGATGCTACAAAGAGGTAGAGTCATAAGACTGTATGGTATCCCTTGTTAACAAGCTTCCTAAAGAGAAGTAAGCAAAGTGGATGGACTCAATTACATTAGTGATGGGTGCCCTATTGGAAGATTTGAAAGACCAGGATGATCTGAGGGCAGATCATCCTGGAAAAAAACCTTAAGAGTCAATACCGACTGGATGGTACATAAATCTATCAATCAATCAGAAAAGAGAATTCAACCAGTATATCTGTACATCTGCTGCTAAGCAGAGAGACAGCTTTGACTTTCTTGGGTAATTGCATTTCTAGAACAAGGACAGCTGCGGGTTGCATCCCCTATTAATACAAGGATGGACAACATATAGATCTCAGGCTCATACTCAAAGCCTTTGAGACTTATTTGAAAACAGGGAAAAAAGACTTCTGCAATATGTTTACTTGCATACAGTATATACAAATAGACAGACCCATCAAGCTATTCATTTTAGGGCAAGTATTATAAAAAGCATACAACAGGAATAAGAAATAGTAAGAATAGCTAAATAAAATAAGTAAGTATGGGAATTAGATAAGAAAAAAGGAAAATATACCTAATTTAATATTCATTCCCCCTCCCAAGTCCTGCTGTGCTGCATTATTGTGGCAGATTGGATTTTGTATGTGTTTGCGTGTGTGCACATGTGTGTGTCTTCCTGAAAGGGATAAGTGAAATACCAGCTGGAGACTTTCCAAGAGTATATAATCCCAGCAGAGTTAGCCCAAGCAGTGATGGTCATCCTAGCTGCTCAACTAAAACAAGCAGCAGCAATATAGACATCAGCAAATTGGAATGGACACTATTAGTCACAATATTATATTGTTTACTACTTGGGACATGAAAAACAAAGACAGAATGGGGTTGTTCCAACCACTGATGCAGAAGAAGAGGAAGTTGATGAGTTTTATGATCAAGTGCAATCTGCGTTTGAGAGACTGTGCAAGCAAAATGTGCTGCTTGTGGTTGAAGACGGGAATGCAAAAGATGAAAATATTAAGGAGGAAAATGTAGTTGAACTAGATGGCCTAGGAAACCAAAATGAAGCAGGAGAATAACTAATTGATTTATGTAAGCATGAGCCAGCAGTGTGCTGTAGCTGCCAAAAAAGCCAATGCAGTCCTAGGTTGCATCAACAGAAAGATAACATCACGATCACGAAAAGTGATAATGTTGCATCCAGTTCTGGTCACTACAATACAAAACAGATGCTGAGGCCCTAGAAAGAATTCAGAGAAGAGCAACAAAGATGATAAGGGGCCTGGAGGCAGAATCATATGATGGATGGTTGAGGGAGCTAGGTACGTCTAGCCTATTGAAGAAAGGATGGGGATATATAACAGCAGTGTTCTAGTACTTGAGGGAATCTCACAGAGAAGAGAAGGTTGACTTCTCCAAAATACCAGAGGGCAGGACAAGAACTAATAGGTGGAAGCTTGTTAAAGAGAGATCCAACTTAGAACAAGGAGAAATCTCCCGAGAGTGAAAACAAATCATCGATGGAGTAGCTTGCCTTCAAGAGTTGTGAGTGTCAAATCATTGGAGATTTTCAAGAATAAATTGGATGACCATTAATCCAGGATAGTATGAGATCTTCTGGCTTGAGCAGGGGGTTGAACTAGAGTGTGGGACCTCTGAGATCCCTATCCCAGCCCTATGATTCTATAGTCTATGTGCTATGCCATTTCAATTATTTCTTCATTGTCTTTAAACTTTACTGTTGGTACAAGAAGTCAGCCTAAAGCATTGGACAAAGATAACCATTTTCCCTAATACATCCATCATAGAGAACCAGAGGAACTGGGAAGTGGAATTAAAGAAGTTATTAAGAAAAAAATTATGAAAAAAGATGGCCAAAGAAGAAGAATCTGAATTGGATGTCAGAACAAATAGTGAAAATGGAAGAGAAGCCAAAGGCAGAAAGAAAAAGATCTCAGGAAGGAACTTAACAAAAAAATTCAGTTAAGAAGCAGTATTACAACCACATCTATAAAGAAAGTGAAATGGAAACAGCTACAAGTCAAAATAACACTTCTGCACTAAGTGCTTGTAGCAGATTTCACAACTGACAGTCACTTGCTTGTATGCATTATTAAAATTAGCCATTAGACAAGTTACAAAGTTAGCCTACTTGTCAAAATCCCAATTGCTCTACAGCAGAATGAGGTTGCCATTTTCCATTCCACCCGTACATACTTGCAGTCTTATCATTTATCCTCATTTTCCTTGTCAGAATATGTGACATATATTAAATATTTCTTCCTGAACACCAACATTCATCTCAGTTCCACTATTGAGCACATCATTATCGTTTCCACATATCTCTCTAAAATCCTCCTTCCAGAATTCCTTTACTTCAGTATCTATCCAAATTGTGTCATCATTTTTGCTTTTAGTTGCATTCAATTAATAAAGTAGTAAACTTTATTACCAACTCAAATCAGTATCAGAGACTCATTGCATTGCTCCAGTTTTTACAAAGAGATTGAATTATATAAAATTACATAAAATTAATTAAAATATGATAACGGCCAATAACAAAAGAGAAGACAGTTGATGTTTATCTTCCTACAATTCCTCTCTCACGAGCAACAGCATCATAACCAGCAGGTCATTTTTACAACTTGTTATGATTTTTGAATCTTCCTGCTCATCCAGAACATCTGAAAACATTTAAATAATGCTGTCCCTGTAGAAGAGGGAGTACAGAAAAATTTGAGTCACTGTTTCCATAACACTTGCATAGTCTTTCATGGAATAGAGCAGTGATGGTGAACCTTTTAGAGACCGAGTGCCCCAAAACTGGGCCTGCCCCTGCTCCACCTCCTGCCACGCTCCTGCTCTGCCCCCACCCCATCCCCCACCCTGCCTGCCCGCAAGGCCACTCCCTGCCCCCACGGTCTGCCGCAGATTGCCCAGGCAGCCCAGCAGCACCATGGCAGCCACGCCCTCTGCCTGCGCCCCGCAGCATCAACTGTGCGCGATGAGGCATGAGGGCAGAGTCTTGTCTACGCTGCCTGGCTGCCATGTCTTTGGCTGCACTGCTCTGTGTGGGCCACGCTCAAGAGCGACTCTCCTCCAGGGGGCTGCTGGTGATGGGGTTGTGGGGGGAGGCAAGGCTGGGGCAATGGCACGTGTGCCCACAGAGAGGGCTCCGAGTGCCACCTCTGGCACGTGTGCCATAGGCTTGCCACCACTGGAATAGAGTGTTCAAACCCTTGAAAATTACTGAATGGAGAACATTAAAACTCACAAGAGAGAACTCTTTGAAATACTTTGGGAAGTTGCCTGGCATATCATGTAACTTGAGGATTACATAACCAATTTTCAGCTCCTGCAGAGATTCCACTTTGATTCTCATGTATATTCATATTGATAAGTTTATGTGTCAATGTGTCTTCATGCTTAATTATAGCTGATTCTCATCAGTATCTGGATAGAAACAAATGCTATATTATTTTTCATTCTACTTTTAGTTTCCATGGACTTTGCAAAGGATTTATTAAAGTTTGAATTCAACTTTAACCAAACATTTAATAACCTCAACCAGGTCCTATATCCAACTTTTAGTGCAGTACTTCAATCAGAACACAACATGCTGTGTGAACCACTTTCACTGGAAAAAGGATCTGAATTATACAAATCTTACTCTCTAAACATAATTCATTCATTAAAGGAGCTGTCCTAGCACTTGAACTACAAAATGCCCATTGTGTAGAAGAATAAGAAAATTGTTGTAATATTTTTTCTCTCTTTTGGATATAAAAATGTGCTTTCTGATTACTAAATGAGTAGGAAATAATCTTTGGATAGTAATAACAGAATAACAAAATTATTGGGAATTGGGATGGACCTTGGAGGTCATCTAGTCCAACCCCCTGTTCAAGCAGGAGATCCTAGGGTGCAGTTTTCAAGTCTGTCAAGATCCATCTGGATTTTGAGCCTATAATCTGGAGTGCTGGCTATTCTTACCAATTTAGTGTCATCTGCAAATTTGATGAGTTCTCCTATTCCCTCATCTAAATCATTTATAAGGACATTGAAGAGTACTGGGCCTAAGACAGAACCTTGGGATATTCCATTGCTCACTTTCNGGGCTGCATTAACAGAGGGATAGAATCAAGATCACGTGAAGTATTAATACCACTTTACAATGCCTTGGTAAGGCCACACTTGGAATACTGCATCCAGTTTTGGTCACCACGATGTAAAAAAGATGTTAAGACTCTAGAAAGAGTACAGAGAAGAGCAACAAAGATGATTAGGGGACTGGAGGCTAAAGCATATAAGGAACGGTTGCTGGAATTGGGTATGTCTAGTTTAACGAAGAGAAGGACGAGGGGGGACATGATAGCAGTGTTCCAATATCTCAGGGGCTGCCACAAAGAAGAGGGAGTCAGGCTATTCTGCAAAGCACCTGAAGGCAGGACAAGAAGCAATGGGTGAAAACTAACCAAAGAGAGAAGCAACCTAGAACTAAGGAGAAACTTCCTGACAGTTAGAACAATTAACCAGTGGAACAACCTGCCTCTAGAAGCGGTGATGCTCCAACACTGGAAGTTTTTAAGAAGAAACTGGACAGCCATTTGTCCGAAATGGTATAGGGTTTCCTGCCTGAGCAGGAGGTTGGACTAGATGACCTCCGAGGACCCTTCCAACATTATTATTATTATTATTATTATTATTATTATTATTATTATTATTATTATTATTATTATTATTATTATTATTATTATTATTATTATTATTATTATTATTATTATTATTATATGATGGGCAAACATTTTTGGGTATAATATAACACTAGATAAATGGAAGGATGTATGGACGAAGGAACTAAAATTTATATTAAGTTATAGTCCGAAAGAAAACTTTTATAAAATGATGTATCGTTGGTACGTGACCCCAGATAGACTAGCAAAAATGTATAAAGGGATTTCTAATAAGTGCTGGAAATATAGTTGAAATCCAGGTTCATTTTATCATATGTGGTGGGTCTTGCAAATATGTGAAAACATACTGGATAAACATAACAATGCAAAAAATATTTAAGATACAAGTATTAATGAAACCTGAAGCTTTTTTTTTTTAGGTATGATGGACAAGTCAATTGAAACACAGTTTGGGGTGATATTCCTTCACATGGTGAGGATTATACTTGCCAAACACTGGAAAGAAAAAGAGATACCAACTGTTGGAGAATGGATTTTAAAATTGACTGAATTAGCAGAAAGGGCGAAACTAACCTCTTTGATTAGAGATAATAGACCAGACAGCTATATAAGAGATTGGAAACCATTTGTGAAATTTCAGCACTCAGCTAGGGTGGATCATACATGTTTAATATTAAATTTAATTGACCACTTTTTCCTCCTTTTGTGTACACTACTTTTTTTTTCTTTTGTTGTGCTTAGGGTTGAATGTGTTTTCGTTTTGTTACATTTTGTTTGTTTTACTGTTCTGTATTTATTCTCTATGATAAAACAATAAACTTATAAAAAAAATAAATGCAGCGTATATGGCTGGCCTTGATTTTGGTATGTATTTCTCCAGCTGTAAAACTCAATCTGTCTGAATGCATGAATATTTTCTAACTCCATCCAAATTAAAAGTTTTCTAATATAAGTACCCAGGAACTATTGAACTAAGCTTGTTAATAGACTAATTGGTCAATGATTCAGGAGGGTCTTTCCTTCCTTTATTCAAGATCGGAACAATTATTGCTGAACCCGTTTTAGGGGATCTGACAATATTATCTAAGTATGTAAATAATGCAGTCAAAATTACCATTCTATTCCTTTTAATCAAGTCTGGGAAGATCAGATCCACTCCAGGTGTCTGTTCAGTTTTCTGCTGACTGATCAGTTTGCAAATTCTGGTGCTGATGAAACAAAATGAGATATATCACACCATCATTTTTGTCAGAAACAGATGGAAAACATTATTAAACAAGCATATGCATTTCCAAAGTCAAAAAATAAAACTACTTAACAGTCACTGAATACTATTTGCAAAATAATATTGGGACTAATGACATATAAGACAAATAATCATATTTATTTGTTATAATTCTTAATATAATATAATAATAATGATAAAGTTGGGAGGGACCTTGGAGGTCATCTAGTCCAACCCCCTGCTCAGGCAAGAAACCCTATACCATTTCAGACAAATGGCTGTCCAGTTTCTTCTTAACAACTTCCAGTGTTGGAGCATTCACCGCTTCTGGAGGCAGGTTGTTCCACTGGTTAATTGTTCTAACTGTCAGGAAGTTTCTCCTTAGTTCTAGGTTGCTTCTCTCCTTGATTAGTTTCCATCCGTTGCTTCTTGTCCTGCTTTCAGGCGCTTTGGAAAATAGCTTGACTCATATATTTGAAGAATTCAACACCCAATGACCACATTTAATTCTACGATAATGGGAGGGCAGGTGGGTGAAGCAAGGTTATGAGAAATATAAGAGAGAAATATTGCTGAGGTTGCATTGGGGGAAAAATACAAAAAACAGGAGGTTACTAAAGATATTAAAGAAAAAAAATACAGTGAAAAAAGGGAAAGAGCCCTTGGTAATTTCCACATTGGTGACGTATCATCTTCATAGCATCACCGTGACATTGTTGAATTGATATAAACCCTCTCTGCATTACTATTTTTTTTACCACAACAGTGATTGGATGATTTTAGAAGATACAATAATGAAAATTGCTAGTGCAGAAATTACCATTCTTTGCTGGCTTGGGTGTGACAGAATCAAAGAATCATAGAATAACTGTGTTGGAAGGGGCCTTGGAGATCTCCTACTCTACCCCCTGCTCCAGCAGGAGACCCTATACCATCCTGGACAAATGGCTGTCCAATCTCTTCTTGAAAACCCACAATTACTGGAGAACAATTGATTAATTCCTAGTAAAGGTGTGAGAACAGCACTAATCAGTTTTGGATATTTTGGCCAACCTGTTACAATGATAGCCCTGTTCCACCTCAATCACACGCATACTATTCTTTGCAAAATAGAATTACTAATTAGACATTGAGATACTGCCTGGTGAGCTGAATTGTTTATGGCTGAAAATGATTCAGAGGGGATTTGCAAAGATATAGTGGGGATTTGAAGAATTGTGCATATCTTCGCTAGAAAAAAACATAAAAGAGAACTATGAAAAAAGCCTGTTCTTTGTAAGAAGCATCTCACTGAAAGCTATAGAAAAACTGAAAACCTTTTGCCCTGATATTTCAGGAATGGGGTAATTTACTAAATTGAAATGGACATTTTGGAGCAGAGGAAAAAGTGGTAGTAAGGGGGGGAAATTGGATTTTCTCCTGTTCACAGCATTAAAGGGGGGGTGCAACCACCACTGGTGTTGTGACAAAATAAGTGTTGGGAGAAGTTCCAGAACCATTCTTATAGCCCAGCACAATCATTCAGCTAATTTATCTGTTGACAAGCATAAATAATATCTTCCTCCTCCTTAGGAATGTATGGGATAATATAAATGTATAGTTTACTTCATTTCCCCTTCTTCCTCCTCCTGCATGATTTTTGCCTGTTCCTGT
>NW_015387016.1:27126-29029 GCF_001527695.2 Protobothrops mucrosquamatus | reverse complement strand
CTAAGCATTTCCACCATGCTGTACTGACTGACGTCTCTGTAACCTTAATAAATGCTTTTAGGAGAAAATATGCCTGAAAGTCCTTTTAAGTGTTTCGTTAATCAGACACATGACAGTAGTCTTTAGAAGATTTTTTTTTCTATGTAAAATAAGAACAAAGCAATCCTCCTGTTTTAATTCTAGGCAAAGCACAGCTGATGCTGCAGCCAACTATTAACTGGAATCTGAGACTTTACTTATAGAAAAGGCCATTGTCGTTACCTGGGGAGAAGTAGAATGGAGAGAGTACATTATTACCTGAATGAACTCTCCTAGTTGAAAGAGTGAGTAAAGATTGATAGGGCCCAAGTGTCTTCTTTGTTCAAAATAGTTGTCTGTGAATTAACTGTACTTATAAAATGTTTCCCTAAAGCAATGCTATGGGGATTTGTAATAATGAGTTTGTTCTTTCTTACCAGGGTAAGATTTTTATCCATCCCGTTCTCTTAATAGTTGCTGCTTTCCACCAGGGGATCCAAGCAGGCCCACCCACTTTTGAAGACAGAAGCTGTTATGCATTTTAACTCCTTCATTAAGGCGCACAGGTGGGGAAAGGTGCCCACACAGGAGGTTCCATTTGGACAATTAATTTGATTTACTGTTCTATTAATTCAGTATTTAATGGGTTGCTTCACACTAATTGATCTTGTTTTCAGCAAGACTCATACCATTTTCCTTTGTAATTAATAGCAATTGCTCTAGCGGTTTTATAAATCTTTCCATCCTTTAAGTGACTTTCAGAGTTTGACTGATCACCTCAGTTTCCCAGCACTGCCCTGGAAGTGGGACAAGATTGTTTACTGAGAAAGCATATTCAATCTTGAACATCTAAAAACAGTGACCTTACTTTTGAGTTTTATGATTATCCCTTTTGTTTCTTAATACAAGGCCTATCAGATAACTTCTTCATCCTTCCATAAAGCTTCATGATCCAGATGAATGGGATTCTTAAAGCATATTGGGTCAGTTGGTCAAAGTGTGATAGCTTTAGATTGTTTCCTTCTTATTGAAGTTTATTGTCTTTCTTCCCTCTCCCCAATAGAATCAAATTATATATTTCATATAATAAGTCTTCACTTTCTTAGGATCTACCTTGTTAGAATGATGAAATTCCAGATATTATATAATATGTCTTCCACTGTTATTTTCAGGCTTCCAAATAGGGTAAGAAACCTCAGATCTTGGAAATTTGGACTACATATTCCAAATTCTTTGCCATTAGCTCTGTGGGTCGAACTAACAGGAGTTGATCCAAAGATCTAGAAGAGATCAATATCTCTATCCCGTGTTTACACATTTATTGTATTTGCAGTAGGTAAAACCATTTAAGGGGGAAATAATAAGTGTAGAAAAATACGTATAAAATAAGGGTTTTTAACACAGAAACTGGAGGTGGTACAGGGTGACAATAAGATTGAAAACTCCTTCCGAGAGGAGGGATATTTAAACATAAAATCTCTTGCATGTTTACATTTCTAAATTTCACTCAGATATAATGGTGAATGTGCACTGATTGCGAATCTGAAAGCATCCACTTGAATAGGTGATCTGCAGCTTTTATCGCAATGAAAATCATAAAAGTAGGGTTTTTTTCTGCTTCAAGCATTGCATCATGGTGAATTCATGGACTAGTTTACTGGGAAATAAACTCCACTGAGTGCTGGACAATGATTCATAGCATCCTAGAGCATAATTTAGCCATGGCTATGCTGATATATCAGAAATGAAGACAGGCTTTATATCACCATAGTGATGACTAGATGACACTATAAGATGCTATAAACCACTAGCACAAAAATGGTCCTGGTGGGGCTTTGATTTAAATCTATGCCTTGCTGCTGTTTTAATGGTAGAGTTCTGTGTC
>NW_015387016.1:18930-25220 GCF_001527695.2 Protobothrops mucrosquamatus | reverse complement strand
AAGAAAGCATGAATTAAAACCAAACTGTTACAAGAAACCAAAGACAGAGGGGGCTTTGGACTTCCGGATTGGAGTCTTTATTACCAAGCAGCTATCCTGCTTTGGCTTAAAGAATGGATTACACTGAGAAATAAACGACTTCTTTACTTAGAAGCACATGATTTGCAATTGTGTTGGCATGCGTTCTTGTGGTATGGGAAAAATAAAGTACACAAATATTTACAAAACCACACCATAAGGAACGTACTACTTCCAGAGTGGGAGAGAATTAAACACAAAATTTATACAAAAATACCTGAGTGGCTTTCAACAATGGAAGTGTTTGCTTACCCAAATTTAATTAACTATGATAAACTTGTTACTTATAAAGACATTTTGCACAAGGACGGAAAACTTAAAGACAGGCAAGTTCTTCAACAACAAGGTATTGACTTACAGTAACATGGTGGTCTTATTTGCAAATCCAAACAAGATATGAAAAAGATGCAAAATCAATGGGATTTTATAAAGAACAGACATTACATATATAAAACTCTTTTAAAAACAGATGAAAACCTGATTAAGAAACTCTATAAGTTTCTGCTAAGTTGGAAGATGAAAGAAGAACAAGTAAAAGAAACAATGATAGTGTGGGCAAAATCTTTTGGATATTCTGTAGACTTAGAAGACTGACAAAAGCTCTGGGATAGAAATATTAGACTTACAAAAGCAGCTTCATACAAAGAAAATTTATATAAAATGTTTTATAGATGGCATATGACACCAGTTAGATTAGCAAAAATGTTTCAAAACATACCGAATATATGTTGGAAATGTAAACAAAAACCAGGCACTTATTATCATATCTGGTGGATATGTCCTAATGCAAAGAAATTTTGGTTTAAGATTCATATATGGCTGGAAAAGATGACTAAAATACAGATAGAATTTAAGCCAGAACTGTTTTTGTTAGGAATATTAGGATTTAATTACGGAAAAGAGAATGAATATTTAATATTACATGTATTGACAGCCGCAAGAATAGTATTTGCCCAATTTTGGAAAAATGAAAATTTACCACCGGACCAGATTATAATCACGAAAATTCTAGAATGTGCAGAAATGGATAGATTAACTTTAGAGATTAAAGAGAAAGAAAATTCAGTTTACTTCAAAACATGGAAAAAATTTTATCAATGGTTAGCAACACGATAGAACAAGAAAAGATGATTAAATTTAACAGGATGAATGGTATTTATTGACTAAGCTTTACTTTTATGACTATTGCTATTATTAGTGATTATAACTGTTTAGTATTATATTAATTACTGTCATTTAATATTTGTACCCGGATGATAGTCTGCTTGCTAAAGCGTTGAATTTTTGTTGGGGGTAACCCCATTACTGTACCTATCCTTATCCTCATCCCAACCCCATTCCCCAACCCTATCCAATATCCATACCGATCTTACCCCCTTCCTACCCTTATAAAACTTAATAAAACATTTATATATATATAAAGAAGGATTTCTCAGACTGTAATTTTGGGTGTGCTAACATTTTAGAACAGCATTTGACGTTTTAACCTATTGTTAATTTTGTTCAAAGTTCTCCACATAACAAAGCAGGAAGCGCAATTCCTTATATCTGCCCTTTTAAAATAGTGAAATTATATTTTCTTGCAACTAATTTCTTGTTTCCATTTCCCCACTTCCTGCCTTAAATCAGCTTAGTCTTTTCTGAAAGAGCAGATGTTATTAATTATGCAGTTGTAAATTTTTGACAGAATCTTTACAATGTGCTACCAGATTCCGTCAAAAAAATCACAGTGTTTGGAATGGTGTAATTTCACTGCATTTTTAGTAGGCAAGCTAGTTAAAAGATTCAAGGAATACAAGACTGACAGCTTTTCAGGAGAGTTTAATCCTGGTTTTTTTAGTCAGCATTGCCTGCTGCAAATCCTTTCCAGTTGCTTTGCATCTCCAATATTGTACAAACAAAAGGGTATGCAAAGGAGAAAACGATCAAGGGCTTAGTTGTGTCTTTCTTTTAGAAATTAGTTGGTCAATAAGAGTACAAAATAATAAATTCTACTTCTGCATGCCTACATTGTAAATCTATCGTTTCTCTCTCTCTCTCTCTCTTTCTTTCTTATCATGAAAACACATCTTAGAAATGCATACCCCTCTGAAGATTTTACTAAGTAAAAGTAAGAGAATAATGTTTTTGTCTTTGATTTTTGTACCTTCCTAGCAACTGTAATAGGGAAAATAAAAATCCCCTACTCAACATAAATGCCAAAAATAATTTAGGTGAAAAAAGGTGAAAGATGCACAGCTATAATGTGAAATGTTGCACATACCCTTATTTTCAGTTAGATTTGACAACAGCTATAAAAGTGTAGGAACATTTTCCTTTGATTTGACTTGATTTGTTGTCAACAATAGTTACTACAGAGCCAAATCTGATAGTGAGGAGGAGGAGGAGGAGGAGGAGGAGGAGGAGGAGGAGGAGGAGGAGGAGGAGAGAGAAATTACATTTCTACACTGTCTATCTCCCTTAAGTGACATTGTATGGTCATCAACTGAATGGGAATACCAGTATGACTGATCTAGAAGTATTTCTCTATACTCTGCAGGTCCAAGGATTTACACAAATCTTGATTACTATCATATGTTTGACAATTGGCTGAACTTCAAGACAGAAGAAGCTAAATAACTCTTATTCAATTGAGCTATAAGTTCATAAGTATTGTTATTTAATTCTTATTTTTTGAATTTTTATTTAAAACTAGTTGGGGAAGGCAAAACATAAATTACATAAATAAATTAATAAAATGTAGGATAACAGAGGATATAAGATTAATTGGGATGGGGGTGAAACTTTTGCCCTGATGTTCAGAGTTGAGTGTAAATTTGCAGGGAGAAATGATATGTGATGACACCTATTATGCTATTTATGTATTAAGGTCAGATGTCATAATGCAAGTCCATCCTGTGACACTTGTGTGTCATATTTGTCATTGCACAAGTATTATTCTGTCATTATGAATGCAGATCTGCTCATGGACATCTCCTTTGTTCACCACCAGATTCCCTGACTTGACACCCTTTTGACTGATGTATCTCCTGCCAAACATTTAGCAGTTATGCAAAACCTTTCTCCCCATGACAGCCATGTCATTCAGGGGCTCATAAAGACAGACTTTGTCATTAGTGACTTGTGTTCTTCTTTATACAGAACTTCCAGATACATAGAAACAAATGAAGAATTACTTTTTCATTGGCCACTTTCTAAAAGCTTTATTCTCTCACACATACAGTACACCTACTTATATAAAGGTAAAGGTTTCCCTGTCCAGTTGTGTCCATCTCTAGGGTGTGGTGCTCATTTCCATTTCTTGGCCAAGGGAGTCAGCATTGTCCAAAGATATTTCCCGTGGTCATATGGCCAGCATGGCTATACACCAAAGGGGCACAGAATGCTGTTACTTCCCCACTGAAGTGGCACCTATTAATCTACTTGCATTTTGCACACTTTCAAACTGCTAGGTGGGCAGGACCTGGGACAGGAATGGGAGCTCACCTTGTTGCCTGGTGCTCGGGTTTCAAACACAGGCTGTTAGCTTTTCAGCTGACAAGCTCAATGTCTTAAACTGGTAAGCCATCACACCCCCTTAAACCTACTTATATATATATACCTATTGAAATTACAGTCTAGCGGTCAAGACAAGGTTTGAGTACAGACCAAGCAAGGCAAGACATCCATCATCTACTGTGTCTAGACCTGTGTAATGAATCTGAAATACTATAGTTCCCATCTACTTACATAATGTCTATCAAAACATGATTAGTCTCAAGTCTTGTCACACTTGGCACTTTTCCATTTGAGTGCCATCAGCTCACCCACCTCATATAGATGAGAACTACTGCATGTTGTGAGAAAAATTTCATCCTGTGTCTTCTTAGAAATCTTCATTCTGCATTTTTTTCATGAGCTGCATTCATCAAAATCTGCCAGACTAAACCTTTCTGGCTCTATGGACTATTTTGAGTCACACCAATACATGCATGGATAGATTATATTATTAGCTAAAAAGCTACAGATTTATGTATACAATGATTATATTGTACAAATGACAGCCAAAATATTCACAAAGAAGTTCTGGGTAAATTCTTCTCAGAAAGTTTCTACTGATTGATGCATCCAGTTTCTGAAGTAAATGCTTAGTAAACAACAATTAAAATGAAACTTTGAGATTGTAACATTAACAAAATCAAAGTGTAAGATTACCAGGGACCTTGTCTTTCACACTTAACTAAATTCCATCATCTCGTATTTTATAACCTACTAATACATAAAAAATCAGC
Organism: Protobothrops mucrosquamatus; assembly: GCF_001527695.2. Taxonomy (NCBI): domain Eukaryota; kingdom Metazoa; phylum Chordata; class Lepidosauria; order Squamata; family Viperidae; genus Protobothrops; species Protobothrops mucrosquamatus. The sequence continues at coordinate 20,871 of NW_015387016.1, read as the reverse complement.
AAACCTATGTTTTTCATGTAGATATTTGCTTGATCTGTTTCTTTAGTATTTGAGTACTTCTCTAATTTACATTTCCATATATTTTTTACCTTGAAAGCTAAATAGAACAGAGGTGGAGTAGTCCCAAAATTGACAAGCTGTAGTCTCAAAACTCTTTCCACAAAAAACATTAGTTTCCTCACAGTTCAGTGATTTTTACAGCCCTTATTAAGAGTACCAAGAATTCAGTCTATTTGATTTATAATTGGAAATCATAAACTATAACATTCACCTGCTGTTTTCATATACAAGAAAAATGACACAAGGCGGTTTCATCACTTACCATTGTAAATGGCATGAACCTTCAGCCCAGATGCATCTTGTTCTCTCATAAATCCAACCAAGTTGATGCAATAAAAGGAAAAGCCAAAAAGTTCAAAGCAGACAAAACAGAACAAGACATTTGTACAAGGTTATTGATTGGTAATCTGATTTGAAGCAGAAAGAAAAAAAATGCAGTAAACATGGCTTTTTATGAATACTGCCATGGAAGACAATCATATTCATTTCTATTTAGAACATACAATAACAGAGTTGGAACGGACCTTGGAGGTCTTCTAGTCCAACCCCCAGCTCAAGCAGGAGACTCTATACCATTTCAGATAAGTGGCTGTCTCTTCTTAAGTCTCTTCTTAAAAGCCTCCATGATGGGGGCACCCATGACTTCTGAAGGCAAGGCATCCCACTGATTAATTGTTCTCACTGTCAGGAAATTTCTCCTTAGTTCTAGATTATTTCTCTCCTTGATTAGTTTCCATCCAATGATTCTTGTCTTATCTTCTGGTGCTTTGAAAAATAGATTGACCCCTTATCTTTGTGGTAGCCTCTCATTGGAACACTGCTATCATGTCTCCTCTAATTTTTCTTTTCACTAGACTAGACATACCCAATTCCTGCAACTGTTCTTCATAGGTTTTAGCCTTCAGCCCCCTAGTTATCTTTGTTGCTCTTCTCTGCAATCTTTCTAGCATTTCAATATCTTTTTATATTGTGGTGACCAAAACTGGATGCAGTATTCCAAGTGTGGACTTACTAAGGATTTGTAAAGTGGTACTAATACTTCAGTGATTTTGAGTCTATCCCTCTATTAATGCAGCCTAAGATTGCATTGGCTTTTTTGGCTGCTGCCACACATTGTTGGCTCATATTTAAGTGATTGTCTATTAGGACTCCTCTCACAGCTAAGTTTCACCGAGTCTATACTTGTAAAAATGAATTTTCCTTGCCTAAGTGTAAAATCTTACTTTTATCCACATTGAATTTCATTTTGTTAGATAGGACCCAATGTTTAAGTCTGTTGAGATCCATCTGGATCTTGAGCCCATCATCTGGGGTGTTGGCTATTTCTTCTAGCTTAGTGTCATCTGCAAATTTGATGAGTTCCTCTTCTATTCCCTCATCTAAATAATAATAATTTATGAAGATATTGAAGAGTACTGGGCCTAAAATAGAAACCTGGGGTACCCCACTGCCCACTTCCCTCCATATGGATTTAGTTCCATTAAAGACTACAAATTGGGTATGGTTTGTCAGTCAGTTACAAATCCATCTGGTGATGATACTGTCTATCCCACATTTTTCTAGCTTTCCAAGAAGTAGGTTGTGGTCTACATTGTCAAATTCCTTGCTTCATTCTTGGTCAAAGAATGAAATAATATTTGTTTGACATGATCTGTCATTGATGAAGCCATGTTGGCTTTTGGTTATAACTTTGTTTGTTTTTAGGAGAAGGAGGAAGAGGAGGAGGAGAGGAGAAAGAGGAGAAAGAGGAGGAGGGAGGAGGGGGAGGAGGGGGAGGAGGAGGAGGAGGAGGAGAAGAAGGAGAAGGAGAAGAAGAAGAAGAAGAAGAAGAAGAAGAAGAAGAAGAAGAAGAAGAAGAAGAAGAAGAAGAAGAAGAAGAAG
>NW_015387016.1:16290-18514 GCF_001527695.2 Protobothrops mucrosquamatus | reverse complement strand
ACTCTAAGCCTGCAAACTGTCAACCTTCAGAGCAATCTTGCATGACCATTTCTTTAAATCTGACAGCAAATAGTTACTTCATGTCTCCTTTCTTCAAATGAAGAAATTATTGAAGCTAGAACCACTGTAAACAACAGGAAAGGAAATAAGCAGCCTTTAGAGCTTGCTGGAGTATAACAAAAGCAATCCTAGCTAACATAAAAGAATACTGAGAACTCTCATTCAGTTCTATCTTAGAGGGATAGCTTTTGTATATATTGTAGTTTTCCATTTGGATATTGGCAAGCTGTCATTGTCACTTCAATGTCACCTAGAACATTGTGGGAAAGTGAAGACAAAGACAAACATCAGCTTAAGTTCCCAGTAATTTCAGATCCACCTCCTCTACCATCAGGCCTGCTGTGTCCTGCAACCATGTGCCAAAACTGCCAGTCTGTTTGCCATTACTATTATCTTCTTCAAGAACATTCAAATGAGGACACAATTGTCATACAATATTACGTAAGCACCATGGTAATTAGAACAGTCATCATGGTTATGATACAACATTGCCTGTTGACAGTTGCACTTAATGATTGTGAAAGATTATTATGAAAGATCAAAGATAGGAAATAATTTGAGAAAGCTCTGATGCAAAATTGGGCACATGCCAGAAGCCCCTGGGAATGGAAGTTAATCTCTCATTTCCTCTGGAGACTGACCCTAAATTGCTGAAAATCACTCTGAATTTATTTGGTGCCATTCCATGAGAAGTGGAGCTAATACTGAATTTGAGAATTATTTGACCCAGAATTACATTTTACAAACATAGACACATTACATGAATTTCAATGCTATCTTGGTATCCATGCACTCATCCTTTCTGCCCTCTGTCAAAATTGACTTTTACAATACAGAAAAAGTGCTACTGGTAGGATATCCTGTACTTCCCAATATTCTAGTTGGTTATGGGCTCTTAAACAGTCTTTCTTACCCATGTATGGACAAATATATACTGTAATTGAATGCAATTTTAAAGAAAAATGGGGTGGAGAGAAGTCAGTAAGAAATTAAAAAGGAGTACCAAGATAGTTCCTAGTAGACATGATGGAGCCATAGAAACTCCAATAGTAGAATCTATTTTCTACTGCTCAATATTCTGTTCAGTATCACTTGGGATGTCTTCCGGACTTACTAACAAACATTTCATTGGCACCCAGATAAACTTCATAGGTATTTGGTTTCTCCCTTCTCATTGGCATCAGTGACTAAAGGTTCTAGGATTCAGAGAAAATTGGCTGACATTATAAATGCCAAGTATATCCTAAGAGAGGGCCAAAGTTGTTATATTTGCAACAAATGGCAAAAACTTTTTAAAAAGTTTCTTTCAATATGTAAGGAACAAGAAAAGAAATCAAGGAAATGATCGGTCCACTAATAGGTGAAAATGGGAAGAAGGTGATGGACAACAGGAAGAAAGAAGAACTGCTTAATTCCTTCTTTGCATCTATCTTCATGCAAAAGGAAAGAATAGTCCAACCCAAGGGTAGGCAACCTTGGCTCTTTTATGACTCGTGGGCTTCAATTCCCAGAATTCTTGAGCCAGCATGGCTCAGCTTGGAAACCTCTCCCTTTTCTTTCAGCAAGGCTGGCTCAGGAATTCTGGGAGTTGAAGTCCACAAGTCATAAAAGAGCCAAGGTTGCCTACCCCTGGTCCAACCTATCAAAAGCAGCACCATGGGAGACAGAACAGGAATGCAGGTCAAAATAGCTAAGAAATTGGTAAGAAAACAGCTATCCACTCTAGATGAATTCAAGGAGGCGGTGGTGAGGCCCCTCCTTAAGAAGCCCTCCCTGGATCCAGATGTATTGGCAAATTATCGCCCAGTCTCCAACCTACGCTTTGTGGCGAAGGTTGTTGAGAGTGTGGTTGCACAGCAGTTTCCCCGGCACCTGGAGGAAACGGTCTATCTAGACCCTCTCCAGTCGGGCTTCAGGCTGGGATACAGCACGGAAACGGCATTGGTCACGTTGGTAAATGATCTATGGAGGGCCCGGGACAGGGGCCATTCCTCTGTCCTTGTTCTTTTGGACCTCTCAGCGGCTTTTGATACTGTGGACCACAGTATCATGCTGCGGCGGTTGGGTGGGTTGGGAGTGGGAGGCACTGTGATGCGGTGGTTCTCCTCCTTCCTCACCGACCGTACGCAGTCTGTATTGGCAGGGGGACAGAGGTCGACCCCAA
>NW_015387016.1:7903-15548 GCF_001527695.2 Protobothrops mucrosquamatus | reverse complement strand
CCAGCTTGCAGGACTGGCCTAGGGTAATTTTTAGAGGGGTTTTAATTATATTTTAATTGGACAATGTTCAAATATTTCTTTTAATTAATTTTAAATTTGTAATTGTTATTTATGTATTTTAATTGATTGTCAGCCGCCCTGAGTCTGCGAGGAGAAGGGCGGGATATAAATCCAAATATAATAATAATAATAATAATAAAATCACCAGGATCAGATGTCAGAAGATTACAAAAGATGATCACATGACCCCTGGACATTGCAACTGTCATAAATATGAGCCAGCTGCCAAGCATCCAAACTCTTATCACATGACCATGGGGTTGCTGAATGTGCGAAGTGTGAAAAATGGTCATAAGTCACTTTTTTGAATGCTGTTGTAACTAAACAAACTGTTGTATGTTGAGGACTACTTGTACATTTCTTCAGCTTGTCAGGAACCCTAGGAATGACAGTAAACAAACTCCCTGGTGGTGGCCTGTTAGTGCCTAATAGCTTTCCAGGCCTTCAGATTGACACCATGGCTTAAAACACATAAGGATGTCTGGCCATTTTAATTTTTTTTTTCAGAATACAAGGGGTGTAAATAATTCTACACCCAGAAATGATTATATCTTATCAATAAGTTGGATGAAACTCAATAATGTCAATAGCTACCAAAGACATTCCAATTAATGTCGTCCTTGGCATCCATCTATTTTCCTTTCTCTAGATATGGATTAGAATAAATGTTATCTCAGTCTATTTGCTTTAAGGCAGGGGTAGGCAACCTTGGCTCTTTTATGACTCGTGGAGTTCAACTCCCAGAATTCCTGAGCCAGCATAGGAATTCTGGGAGTTGAAGTCCACGAGTCATAAAAGAGCCAAGGTTGCCTACCCCTGCTTTAAGGAGATACACAGAGATACAAAGTTGAAAATATAACGTGGAGAGGTAGGTGATCATAAAATGATCGTTTTTTTTAAAAAAAAAAGATATAAATTTATAAGGTTTATTATATGTAATATTTTCTGAATACAGAAGGAAGAAATTTCTTCCATGTAGAGAGAAAAGGTAGACTTTACCACAACACCTTTTCACCATTTCTTCCAGGCACATGGACAAGAAGATAATCACTGTTCAAACAACTAAGCCATGTCTAATTTTACCAAGACCTGTTGATGTTTCCATGTTCTGAACAGAACCCAAATTTCAATTAAGGAAGGAGGAAAAAGAGTTTCTCATTCCCTCCTCTGTTCTGTACCTATGGGAAGAATTTCTTAAGTCCATTTCTTTGATCTTTGGGCTTTTGAGCTCACCTTATCTCATTCCATTGTCATGGTGAATATATGAACTTTTGATTGTAGTTCGTTTTGAATGCTGCTTGACCTGTTTTTGTTTTGTTTTGCTTACCACTAATGTGTTGGTATCCCTTGAAACTGCAAATTCCATTACTTCCAGAAAACAGTATCCGAAAATGGATACCTTACTTGACTTTCCTCATTTATTTGCTGTCTGTTGTTATTTTGTTTCAAACAAATATAGTACCACTGTACATTGTGTGGCAAACCTTAGAGGTTATTTTGATGCCAGTGCAAGAAAGGAAATGCATTGAGCTAACCTTTTACTAAAGCAATTCTGCTTCAATTGAGTTGCTACCGAAATCATTTTGGGCCTTGATCCCTAAGGGGAATTGTGGGTAAACAATGTCCCTTGCTTTTCATGTCAGAATGAACGCTAAGAGAAAAAGTTAACCAAGATATGAGGATGACACAGGTTCTACCTTATTATTATATCTGATAAATATTAAGACTATTTTAATGCATTGACAAACTTTATTCAATGATTTTAGGAATTTCATTTTGATGTGTGTCAGGTCCACAGTAAAAAAAATGACAATAAAGGTTATCCTATCCTATCCTATATTACAGTTCCATTATGAAATAATTCTTCTTTTATGATTACTGCATTTTAATTTTTAGTTCCTCTTGTTCCTGAATGTCTCAATTGGCTAAAAAAAAAAAAAAAGAGAGAGAGAGAGAGAGATAAGAATGTAAAAGAAAAAAGAAAAACTACATTCACAATTAATCAATGGAGAGGTTACCTCCTGGAGTTGTAGGTACTCCATCATAGGATATCTTCAAAATAAGATTGGACAGCCGTTTGTCCAGGATCTAATAAAGTCTCCTGCCTTGGGCAAGGTGTTGGACTAGAAGATCTTCAAGGTCCCTTCCAGCCCTATCATTCTATGACTCTCATGTGTAATAATGTTTATTTTATTTAAACAATTATATGTCTGTCCATCTTGCTGCTTTGACTACATGATCTAGGAAACGAGGAAAGGAGATTTGTAGGATAGTTATACACAGACATACAAACAGGCTTGAGAAATGTTAAATCATACGAACTTAACTATGTGGCATATTAAACATAGTATCCTTTGAAGGCCTAGGACAGTGGTGGCGAACCTATGGCACGCGTGCCAGAGGCAGCACTCAGAGCCCTCTCTGTGGGCACACGTGCCGTTGCCCCAGCCTTGCCTCCCCCCACGGCCCCCTCCTCACCAGCAGCCCCCCTGGAGGAGAGTCGCCTCCGAGCGTGGCCCATGCGGAGCAGCGCAGCCAAGGACATGGCAGCCAGGCAGCGTAGACAAGACTCTGCCCTCACACCCCAACATGCACAGTTGATGCTGTGGGGCGTGGGCAGAGGGCATGGCTGCCATGGCGCTGCTGGGCTGCCTGGGCGATCTGTGGCGGGCCCTGGAGGCGGTGAGTGGCCCCGTGGGCAGGTGGGGTGGGGGTGGGGCAGGGGGTGGAATGGGGGCAGGGCCAGCTTTTGGGCACTCGGTCTCTAAAAGGTTTGCCATCACTGGCCTAGGAATTCAAAATAAAAATCAATAATTTCTATATTGAACAATGTTTCTTTATATGAAAAAACTGCTGGCATCAAGAACTAGTATCATTGGAGCGATAACATGTCTGAGAGATCATCTGGAGGACTTACTAAATGCTTAAACAGTGGCCCAATGTGAAGTCTGGATGTAATATTGTCTGATTTCTGCTCTTGGTTTCTGTTGTTATCACCGGTAAAATGGTGAAGGAACATGTACAAAGCTGCCACTCACTTTATGAAAGGAACCTGTGAAATTGCTGATTGAGCCCTAAATAACTTATCAAATTTTCTTATTCAGTCAAGAAAGGAAAGAACCTTCATACAGTGAATTTTCCACATACTCACAAAGACATAAGCAGATGGATCTGTCTTTTTCTTGGAGTAAAAATCCTCATACCGGAAAACACTATTGTATAATATCTAACCAGCACTAAATTTCTGATGTCATTCACCAGATCCAGAATCAATTTTCTGAAACCAAATGTGTAAACTGACCATAAACATATCTGGCTTTCTTTTCACTGAAGGTGAATCATTTTACCAGACCTTCTTTATATAATGGTGGCCCCATTTCAATGTCTACATATTGAGAAAAGGCTGCAAATGTTTACAGACACAAATCTGTATATGCGGACTTGTTCAATATAGTTGGTAACTACATATGGTCAAATATTGTAAGATACATATAACTTTAAATGTATCGCTTTATTTTCCCCAGCATTCAGCTTTATGTGCAGATGCTGAAAACAAACACAACAGGCAACTTTTGTCTCTGGGCTAATATTTCATTAATGGTAACTTCAGCACAAGATATTTTTGTGCCGTTGTTATCTTCCTATGGAGTGGTATTCCAGGAGGACTAAATGTTTCCTTCCTCTGGTGTTCAAAGTGATATTCTGTATTTTGCTCACATTAAAAAATAATCACCAGGCCTAATTATTCCTATGCATTCTTAATGTACAGTTGAGGTTCCACTGAAATTTGTCTGAGATTCACTTCTAATAGGTATTCCAAGTTCTTTAGAATCTACTTGCTGTGGACAGACATAAAGACATATGCCTGTATAGTCACAAGGTACAATGTGATATGTAAAATGCATCTTACTAAATTCTGCTCATATCCTAGCCAAGAGATGATGGTTTCTGTTTTGCATTTTCAAAGGCAAGGATTATCCTGGCATCTTTGGTAAAGCAACTACCTTGTTTCCAAAAAAAGAGCAAAATCTGAGACTAGAACAGTGGTTCTCAACCTTTTTAATGCTGCGACCCCAACCGGTCGTAAGTCGAGGACTAAACCGGTCGTAAGTCGAGGACTACCCAACCGGTCGTAAGTCGAGGACTTTCCCTACCCGGGAGCGCCGCACATGCGTGGTTCCGCCCCCTGCGCCGGCCGAGGCATAGCTGGCAAGCGGCAGAGATGGAGCAGGCCGACCACCAGCTGGCCCAGCCCAATGGAGGTAAGGCACCCGCCGGAAAAGGGGGAAAAAATGGCGGACAAAAAAATGGCGGACAGCCTTGCTTGGCGACCCCCATGAAATGGTCGATCGACCCCAAATGGGGTCCCGACCCACAGGTTGAGAACCACTGGACTAGAAGATTGTCAAGAACCAAAAGACAGCAGATGGCCACTGATGGGTCATGTTTAATTATTGATATGATTTTCCCCCTACAGGATAAATAGAAAGAAGCTGCTTCCATGATCTTGTAGATATATGTGAATGTCTATACTTGGAATATATGTGCTTGTAAAATGCACAACCAACAGCCCATAAATCTGATCCTGAAGCATTTCCATCCACAAAAGATTAATTAGATGTAATGTTAGCCACAACCATTAATACTGTCTTTGGTGGTGAATATAAAGCTACTTTGCTTCCACAGGATGCATTTTGCTCATTTTGGCCAGTTGTGTTTAATACATAACTAAACGCCTTCCTGAGAAGACTACAGCAGCTGATTAACAAAAAGAAGCCCATTAGGGAGATCTGAGTGTCTAGCCTGAAGCTAAAAGTCTCTGTTATAGCTAGTAAAGGATCAATATTGCTTCATAAAAGGAAACTCAAACTTACCATGTTGTTTTCAGCATTGATTCCAGCAGGTGAGAAGTATTTGCAAACAGTATCTCTAACCTGTCTCCCAGTCCAGATGGTTCCAAATAAGCTAGACTTTTCAAGATATTTGTTGTATTTCAGTCATTGTTGAAGAAGCTGTTTTGCCATTCTTTAACAGACTCCTGTGCTTACAAGGACATGGAGCTATTGCAGACTGATCCATAGATTAGATGGAAACTTTGTCTTATTATCAATTGTTCTCAAGTTATCTGCTGATGCCTCCTGAGTAATGTCTTCTTTGTTTCCGCTTCCTTGAAATCTTGTTGCCTCTGTGTTTTCCAGTCATGGAGAAGTGATTTAGGAAGCACACTCCACTTTTTTCACAGATTCAGAAGGATTAATTTAAATGTGAACATGTGCACAAGTGTTTATACAACATTACTCAATTTCATCACAATCTGTTCCAGAATTTACAGTGGATGTCTGAGATATTTCCACCATGGGAATGTGGGACCTTTACTCTTCCAAACATTGCTGAATCCCAGTAATTCCTGCCAGTGTGGTTAGTAAGAAGTGCTAAGAATTGCAGTGGAGCAGCAGATCCTGACATTCAAATTTATATGAATTAGAACAAATGGTTTCTCAGTGATAATGCAATGTCCATGAAATATCTGTCTGAAATTGCTACTGTACTTTAAGAAGAAGACCTGCCTGTTGATGATAATCTTGTTTCTTCTTCTTTTTTACCTAGTTGCTTTAAGGTGTACGCAGCCATTTTAGATTCTCATACCATCCTGGAATGATGCCGTATCAGAGAAATTTCAAGTGTTGAGGGATCTTGAGCTTTCTATCACCTTCTGATCATTGCTGATGCTTTAAGATAATCTGGTAAGGGCCCCAAAAGTAAGTTTCCTTTAAAACTTAGAATCTTTTCCAAAGATATGCAAGGACATTTCTCAGAAGCAGACACTTTAAATACCCTTTTTCTGACATGTTTAGCATTAATTGTTAGCAAACAAAATAATATACACGGTTTAGGATAAGTAATAACTCTTCATGGCGATCATGCTCATTATATGCATTTTGCTTGGTACAATGTCTGCTTATCTGAGTAATTAATAAACATAATATTGTTGGTGTTTTCAGTTGCTATGGAAATCCTGTTCAGGTCTCTAGGGAGATTTGAACAAATCTGATTTAAGTTTGACCTGACTTTGTCACCTTGTACTGTCTGCAGTGAAATAACTTATGACTCCTGGGAGAAATGTTTGAATTTCTTCACTACCAGCAAAGTTCTATAAATCTGCATAGTAATTATCCCTACAGAGTGTAACCAAATATAGTTGCTGGAACTTATTAATTATATCCCCCAAAGGAATATTAGTAAGCTTTCCCGAATTACATAAAAACACTCTGCGGCAGAGAATGAAACATGATTTGTTTAAATCTCTGGCAAATGTATAAATTGAAATACAGTACAAGTAATCAGTAGCTTAAATCTGATAAAGTACAACCTTTTAATTCATCAGGCATCTCAACCTGACGAATTATTAACCTGAACATTTGCATTGGATGTTTCACCCTCATCCCATTCTACATTTGTAGTTTTCTTCCAATGAATTAGCACACCTCAGCATAACTGTTTTATGTCTAATACGACGATGTATATATTTTTCCACCTGATTTTAACTATGTTAGTAAATTACTATTAGTCTTTTTTATTTATGTCCCTGTGTGAGTATTAAGCAGGAGCTAGCATCTTAGGCCAGAGAAGGACATTATGTAACTATATAATATAACAACTGTTCTGCTTCAATGCCATTAGCTGGGGCATCCAGAATTTAATTCATGGGAAGGAAAAACTGCTGATGATATAAAAGTCATTAGAACAATCTCAGGAAATACAGGAATTACAGTACAATTGTGTCTTATTCAGAGTTACCTGATATGTGGCATTGATCAGAACAAAACGTCCACTAGAATTGGGTCACCAATAACATAACCAGAAACATGATATATAAAATCAAAAACAGCATTACGTTAAAAATACAACACCAACAAAACTACAAGAAAATATTTAAAAAATATCATAATTCAATGAAAAGGGCATTCGAATAGCAAACCTTTAAGGCTTATTTAATTATTGCCCTTTATATTAATTACACACAGGGAAAGGTCTGCTTCATATAACTTAATAGATCTTCTTATCAGGCTTCAAAACATTGCTTCTCAACCAGTCTTAAAAGTTGCAACAAATAATATAGGCACATGTTGTTTTTGCCTCTTAATGTTTCAGAGGAAAAAACCCTAATGATCAAATCACATCAAATATGAGAACTGACCTTGGGAAAAAAGTCATAAAATTTTCCTTGGTCCTTAATCCAGTCCAAGGGACTATTTCAGCAATGAACTTTCTTTGTTTTATGCCTCAGAGCTGACAACTTTATAAACTTATATCTAATAAGATTCACTCACAATGGAGGAAGGGGCCATTAAACTGGTGGATCAATTGACAGCATTTCCTTACCTGAGTGACTATATGAGAAATACACGCATTCAGAGTGGATTATTTTCCCCATCCCACTCCAACTCCAAGGAGGAACAAGTCATTGGGGAATGTTTGCCAAGTTAAAATAAGGACAGAAGAAATTTTCCTTTGATTTAATAGTGTCATAAAGGAGCCAGATCTCACTACACAGAAGCTGAACCAAAGCAAAGGCAGTCTTTTA
>NW_015387016.1:0-1780 GCF_001527695.2 Protobothrops mucrosquamatus | reverse complement strand
TTCTCCACTGTGCCAAGCTGGGAACATCCAGTAATAGTGTTATGAATCACCTTCAGGGTCACAAGGCTTCAAAGGAAAGTGAAAAGTGTTGTGAAAATAAAGTTCATTCTTTCCCAGAGTGCTTTTTAAGCAATTTTACATGGGGGAAAGGTAATGTTTGGGTGGAATTAGGATGAATGGACATCAACATGCACATGGATATTCTACTGGCACTTTTTTTTTGGGGGGGGGAAATGGTGGCAGCATACTATAGAACAGTAAAAAGGGATACTGTACTGGAGACACAGAAGTCAGGTTCTTGTTTTATGTTCACATGTAAGGCTGTTTGAAGCCCATAGCTAGGCTCTGATTCCTTCTTCATAAGATAAGAGTAAAGCATGAAGGAAGATGATAGAACTCTCTAGTTTCTATTAGAGATTGTTTCCTTGCTCTCTCTTCTTAGGGTGAGAGGTAAGGGACAACAGAAATATGTCACTGGATTGGAAGCTAATCAGTTGTGAAAAATGATGTACCACTGTGATTGGATATTGGCTCCTTAATTGTGATTATTCTATGTTTTCTTTTCATCACCGCTAGTTACTCTCCCATCTCCAAGCCTTCAGGGAAAGCTGTACTTACAGTTTAGGCAAATTGGCAATTTTCCTTGAATCTGCCAAATTACTCCTATTGCTTCAGGCTTCAGTGTTTGAAAGGTACAGAAAGAATTCCCTGAGAAAGTAGAGAATAATCCCATTAGTTACAAGGTCATCTCTGTTTTCTCAGATAATTGGAATACTTCTGAAGCTCATGGGATGTTACAACAAGGCTAAAAATATTCTCCCTTTATGGCCTGAGATATGTACATTTGTTTCACAACTTTTCCCCCTCCATTTTTTTTTATTCAAACATTTGCTGTATGCTGTAGCATGCCACAGGTTCACTAGGGGTGATATTAAACATTTCATTTTGAATAGATATATTTAAGAGAGGATTGAACTTACCATCTTATAAAATGTAAACATGGGCTGCTATGGGAGATATATTTAAGTGACTCATATCTAAATTGTTTTTAATGTTGTTTCAGGATATTTTAACTTTTTCAGGTTGACATCAGACTGTTCTACCCATTAAACAAATGCATGGCATTTCTTTGGGAATCTGACCCAAGATATTTTATTCACAGATGTTTTATAATATGATTCTGTAATATATCAATAGCAATATAATATATTAGCAATATAATGCATAGATATTAAGATTTTGATCTTAATTAATGTAAGAATGGAATAGAGAATCTATGGCTTTCCAGATGTTGTTGGTCTACAAAGACAAGTTCTGTGTAAGAAAATACAGGCTAGATTTACAAGGTAGTTGAGCCTAATTTATAGAGGAAAGTACATGGAATTCTTTTTCATCTTCCTGATGCCCTATCTCTTTCTCCACAGTTTCCATTTATCTGCTCACAATTGATTGTATTATTTAAATATGTGCTATTATTTGACTGGAAGTAAGAACACTAGGCCTGCAAATACTCCCCTCATTTTATTGAGTTGGACTGCAGAATGAAATATCACTTGCAGTAGCATTGTGTGTAGAGTGTACCATGTGACAATTGCATATTTTATTTTACTATCAAAAGTTTTCATCTGTGCTGAGATATCAGATTTCCAAGTATGGTGTTAGTCTAATACTGTACAAACCTCTACCTTAATGCCAACCAGAAATGAAATGCCAAACCTAGTGTGCAATGGGATCCTAGAAGGAGAACTGAGAACTGAGAAACAGTATATGACCATGATGC
>NW_015387015.1:294025-340635 GCF_001527695.2 Protobothrops mucrosquamatus | reverse complement strand
TTTAACTACATAAACATTTAAGGCAAGGCTTCCACACACGTATTTGCTTAATGCAGATGCCACCCACTTCTAATTTGTAATCAGAAACAGAAGTGTCCTGTTCTACCTTCACCCAGTTTTTAGAATTCCTTGTAGTTACGTTCAAATATATATTCTAATGTTTATGTTTCTTCATTGTATTTAATCTGATTTAATCTGCTGTTTAGTATGTCTAACATCTCAAAATTCTTAAATCTTTGCATTATTCTGAAATGTGACATCTTCTCTAAATAAAGCACTCAAAATAGAAGAATTGCAAGAAGCTTTATGTAAAAAAGAAGAAGACATGAAACAAATGGAAGAACGATACAAAAAATATTTGGAAAAGGCTAAAAGTGTAAGCATTTCATGTTTTTCTAACATTGTCCTCCCTCTACAACTTTGACAGATAGTCAAATAGTGCTAACATAATGTAGAATAGCTAATAATTAGTCTCTGAATTGCAGCTCTGACTGCTTTATGTTACATTGTCTTATTATTTCATTCGAACCTATTTTCAAAATACTAAATTAAAACCCAAGATGACTGGATAGATATAAATGTGTGTTTATGCTTGTGTCTGTATTTAACACATTTATAAAACAAATAGAATTTCTAATCCAAACATGCTGACTACCATGAGAAATCGGTGAAGAGTCCAATTTCTTATTAATATACTGTAATTATATTGATATTGATACTGATATTAATCATTGAATGGCAAGATAATTTATTTGTGAACTGTCACTTCCAGCTTTTGTTATTTACTATACCTCTATCACCATTTGCTGCACAACCTTGTATCTTTTGTTAATTCCATTAAGTGCTGAATGAGGAATGGGCCTTGAAGGTAATCTTCCCTTGCACCTGCCACATTTAACAATCAAAATTTCAACTGCTGGATTGAGCAGAATTTATCTCGGGATGTGCTACTGTTTGTTCAGTGAGAATTCCAAGCAGGAGATCTTAAAACATATATTCAATCAAATATGGAATTACTTGTTTTGAAGATTCATTGTAAAAGAGAGGAGAAACATGAGAGCCGGCAATCACAGTATAGGTATATTGTAAGGGTAGAGTGTGAAAAAACAGATTTCCCTTTGCTGTGAATCTTGGTGAGAGATTCTAGGTCAGCCATCATTTGCCATTCTATCTTAGCTCACAAGGCATTTTCTCAGTTATACTAATGTCTTCCATACTGGGTACTTTGTCTGTTCTCAACTTGCTTGATTCATGATGCATTCTTACTGTGACTTCTCTTGTTTCCCCATCAACTTGTCCAAAATTTAAGGCTTTTCTTTGTCAGGTATCTGTTCAACAGCATCACTAGAGCATGCAGGCACTCCACACAAAGAGTTACCCCTTGGAGGGATAATAATGATGATTTTCGTTTTTATGAAAAAAGACTTTCAAGCTCACATCTTTGGTAGCCAATTTCTCTTCTCTTCTCTTCTCTTCTCTTCTCTTCTCTTCTCTTCTCTTCTCTTCTCTTCTCTTCTCTTCTCTTCTCTTCCATCCCTAATATATATTCATAGCAATATGAAGGAAGAGAAATACTAGGAAGAGAAATCTAGGTTAGGTTCTTCATATGTCCCCAAGTATTTAAATTGAGTATTTTTAATAAAATTGTACCTTGTGGTAGGATGCTTATGCTGTTCATAATTCATCTAAAACTAAAATCTATATATTTCTGGATGTGTTGTAGACTCTGTAAACTTAAGCAATTCTAAATAACTTGCCAAAGATACACTGTCTCAGTAATGCAACACAACTTGGGCATGCACAAGATCTTAGATTGAATCTGGCAGTCACCTGCTTAGATCTTTTCCTGTCCAAGACCCTGGATAGCTGTGCCAATCAGGACAGATGGTTCTGGACTAGATGAACAAGTATTCAACTTCTTGTGTTCCTATTTGGAGCTACCTACGTAGCATGTGTTTCTTACTTTGGCAGGTCATCCGTACTTTAGATCCCAAACAGAACCAAGGTTCAGCACCTGAAATTCAGGCACTGAAGAATCAACTGCAGGAACGTGAGAGGATGTTCCATTCCTTAGAGGTAATTTCCTATGAAATCCTGTGCACATTTAAACCAAATTAAGCCCCGCTCAAAATCAGTAGGTCTTACCTCAAGTAAAAACACACACAATTGAAATTTTCTTGGCAGTTACACTAAGCACGAGAGACAACTATTATGTTTTTTTGCCCTGGGCTCTTAATTGGAAATGCGAGCTTCCATGATGAAAATTAATAACCGGATACAATTTCATGAATAATTTAAAATTCCACAATTTGCCACCATTCCACACAACAGAAATAAAAATACGCAGCTGAACGCTGAGCACAGTATACTCCATTATAGTTAGCATGTGAAATCATGAGAAATACTTTTTTTCCCCACCAATAGAAAGAATATGAAAAGACAAAGAGTCAAAGAGAAATGGAGGAGAGATACATTGTCAGTGCCTGGTACAATATGGTAAGTAGAGTTCAGATTGTAAAATAAGGAGCATCAGCAAAGTTTAATGAATTGCTTCACTTCTGTAGTATGTTTTTCAGAACTAAATTGACATTCAGACTTCAAAAGTGATGTGTCACCCGGTATCTTAATAGTTTGAAGAACATGGTTCCCTTTATAATACTCAGTTTTGGAGGATATCTTTTTCCGCTTCAATGCAGCCTCAAGGTGTAAAGGAATGTAAAGCAAAGTATTGTCTGTATATTGAGACAGTTCATCCCGCATCCTGTGTCACTGCCTCCCCAGCAGTTTCATGGAGTTGGCATGGAAAATTAAAACGAACACTGAGGAACCCTTTGACATTGTTGTCTCAGAACAGAGGTCCACTTTTGAAAGCAACCAAAGAGAACTGTTGTAAGAGGGCACCCAATTTAGAATCAGCAAATCAGAAAGGACCATGGTTGATATACAGGACCTTCAAGAGAATCAGGAGGGTTATATTTCCCTGCCTGTTTTTTGACATAAGGGAGCTTCCCCAGGGTGACCAAAACATTCTCTCTTCTGAAAGTGGGATGAAACTGGTATAAATTATATCTAAGACCATCCGCTTAATCCAAGAAAACCTGTACTCCCTTTTATTGGAAACAGTTCAGTGGAGTGACTTAATAGGTTTGGCAAAGAAGTAGTACAGCCCTGTCAGCTTCCCACACTAAAACTACATGCCTTTTCTTTTCATCTCTTTCTCTCTATAGGGGATGACTCTTCATAAAAAAGCAGTAGAAGACAGACTTGCTAGTACTGGTTCAGGACAGTCTTTCCTAGCTAGACAAAGGCAAGCCACGAGCACAAGGAGAGCTTATCCGGGCCATGTCCAGCCAGCCACAGCAAGGTAGAAAGAGTCCTTGCCTTGCCTTTTGAATGGAAGCCATCCTGGAATCAAGACCTACTTCTGTTATAAGTGACTGTATTTCAGGAAAACTTAGCCAGCATTCTTTCAGTATTGTCTCTTCATGTCTCATTTCCAGAAGAGGTTTTTTTTTTTCTTTTTAACTATTTTCTTTTCTGGAGTCTTCCTTTTGTCTTTTAATGTGCCAAAATGTTGAAAAAAACACCTACTGGAGGGTATTAATGGAATTTTCCCATACCCCCTTTCATATGCAATTGTCATCTCTTAACAAAAACCCAATAATGGATGAAAACAAATTTAACTTGTCCCATTGTTAAACGGTATTGCATTCTTCCCAAGGCTACCAGTGTATTGAAAGAAATATGCCTCTTTTCTTTTTCACACTAATTTGATTTGTTTGAATTGGGTAATGTAATTTGCAACAGTGCTATATAGAAAAACGTGTAACATTATTTGCAAAGATTAGATAGACATGCTGGCAGACATTGTAAGAACCCGATGAGACATGTTCACGAAATTATTTTATGCTGCTCTTACTTTGTTTCTTTTGGCTTTATCTGGTTGATTGTTTAAATGCTTTTAACCACTGCTGCTTCAAAAAAATATTGCCCTCCCATTACTGAGGAGTGTTTTTGATAGGACAGTAAGAAGGATTAAATTCATTTGACATTGGCACCGATGTCTTCAGGTAGTCAAGATAATTCTGATACGTAAACTTGCTAACCTGTTGTGCTACGTGCTATTTCATGCCTGTGCAGTTATGGCTCTTTCAGAAGCAGGGTTAGTATTTCTCTGATTCTGCAAGTTATGAATTGTGGTTTCTGAGCTATCACATTTTCTCAAATTAATCTTTGGGATTAACTCAAGTTAAACAGTTCCCTGTAGATGGAGGTTTTATTGAAGACTTCAGTAGAGAGATTCTTTTGCTTTATGTTTTTCTAAACATAGCTTATGTTGACTTATTAAGAATATTTCAAGAGCCTCAGCTCTTTGGTCAAAGGCAGGTAACAGTCCTGTTTTTCTTTCTGAACTGAACGCATCTGAATTTGATCACCATATTTGTTTAGGCATGGATATTATTCCCCTCATTTTTGTTAATACAGTTATACTGTGCACAATACTTTTTTGACTTAAAAATACTTGTTTTTAATTCATTACCATCTAAGCACATGAAAGGAGTTTTTGAAATCCACTCATGTAAAGGTGATAAAAAATAAAATGTAATGCTATTGGTCCTTCTGTAGTATGGTTCCAGTATTTGATAAAGTAGGCCAGATGTCATCCCATCTGCAGAAAAATCACTTAATAATCAATGTAAGGCTAATTTCCTTGGTAGGCTTTTACACTTATAAGCAAATTTACTAGATAGTCACCATGCCCTTTGTGCTGATGCAAAAAAATCAGATTTTGTTGATTAAACTTGTTTTGGTAAAGCCTATACAGTACTTACTCTTTCGAGAGTTATAGTTGTTGAGTTGATCAAGTTATATAGAAAGTCTAACATTCTTAATTGGCTAGTTCTGTGCTTTTGTATGCAAAAGCAGAACAAAACTCATGTCTGAATATGTTTTTCCTGCCAACTATTATGGTAATCTAATGAAACCTGATTATTTAGTCTTGCCTGAAAAAAAACTTGAATGTATGTTTTCATAAACAGATCTATCTTCTCTTCTTTTTCAACTTTCAGTCTCTTCACTAGCTCTCCTTCTTGATGAGTTGTTATTGAGGTTTTTATTCAACTTTATTTCATATTTTTAATTAATCGTTTATATTTTTCACTTTTCATGAAAGCACCTTGATTTTATTTCCCCAGTCTGGCTAGTTCAGATCTACTTGCACCGAAGTGATGTCTGATGCAAAGTTTAATTTTTTTAAGCTTCAAGGCATTGTAATTTTAATATTTCATTGATTTTGATGTCCAGAGAGTAGAGCATGCATTTCTGTAAGTTAAAAAAAATGAAAATCAAATATCAAGAAAGCCAAAGAGAGTTAGCGGCTGGTATTTCCTATTGGGATATTAGTTGCATATAAATAAGTACAGTATCCTTAATTTCTGAAGGAGTCAAGTATGGCTGACTTTGTTGAATTCAGGAGCTGTGTAATTTATTGCCATATGCAGGCTTTCTGGCTAAGATAATTTAAAGGAAAAATCATGTAGGATCTTCAAACTAGTCTACACTTTTTATTTGAAACATTTCTTATAACACTATTTGCAACATCAAGGTTTTTAAAGAGCTTCAAAAAAATCTCTAATGGAGTTGTGTTAAAAGTTGGATTCTATTTTGTTATATTTTATAATTAGGTATTTTTCCTGTTGCAATTTTTTTTTTCTTTCATACCTGTACGTCTCCTAAACAGGACATGGCTAAGATATATCTGTTGTGTTTTTTCCTATTAATTGCGATCTTTAATGTATGAAATATCAGTTAAATCTGAATTCCAGTTAGATACTGGAAACTTAAGGAATTCTAGGAAATGAATGCTGGTAACCTGCTAGCACACCAAATATTTAATATTTCCTAATGCATTCTCGAATGTATCTTTAGGGTAGGCATATCAGGTTGAAAATATTAACCATTAATTAGCCATTAAAATACATTGGAGGGACATATTTCATTTCAATATTGGGTTATGAGCACAATAAACATTGTCCATATTTCTGGGAAAGGAATGTTTGATATGAATTCTTTGTTATATAATTTACATGGATGGAGAAACTGTAGGCTGCTGCTTCCTTATTAAGACAGTTGACAATGGGTTGCTCATCTCAATTATCCTTGTTTTACAGAAGCAGCAGGAGACATTGCTCCTTAGCTAGGAGATTTTTTTTTTCAGTCTTACATTTTTGCATAAAGGTTACAGACAGTCTTTACCTTATAATGAGCTTCAGGCCATCTACATGGTAGTCCTGGCCTCATGTACTGATGTCTGAAGTTGCCTTTCTGCCAGAAAACTAATTAAACTTTCAGTTTGGATTCTGAAAGCCTGAAGCTGGAATATAATTCAAGATGGACTAATTTTGTGTATGAAAATATACCTAATTAGTTCAGCATTTTTTTCTCTCAAATGATTGCCCAGTTTGAGCTGGATTTTCAGAAGACATTTGGGCAACTAGAGAACTGAAGGCGATCAGGGAAAAGCAGATTTGGTTAACATCAAACTGCAAGAGGCATAGTGTAAGAAAAGCTGTGGAAAATTTTTGTGGAAAATAATTTAACAATTTCAAGTGATCGGCTGTTTCACATTACTTGTGACATAAAGCTAGGTGTTTTATGTTGAGAGACTTCAGTAAAGTCTCCTATATAAAATAGCCTATGAGCTCATATATGCAACCAGGCAGGGAACTGCTAGATAGAATTTCCTTCCTTCCTTTTGATATATTGTCTAGTTAGTACAAATATGCCCAAAAGATCACACCATTGTGGATTTTCTGAGGGCTGATAAATTCTGTAGACTCTTTTTGCAAAGACATCCTCACATCTTAGGCTGCATTCACTGATATTATTAATCTATATTTCATCATTTTAAGCCAGCTATTTAGTAACAATCATCCCAAAATTTGTTAAATTGCTTAGAAAATAAGGGCTACATTGCATCTCTTTTTTTCCAGTCTGTTCTAAGTTAGCTGAATTTTTCATTGGTTAACTATCAAATAGTATATCATTTCTGGGCATCTGGTTTTTTTTAAGAGTGGAGTTTATTTGCAAGGAGAAGTATATAGAGAGATAACCATATCATCTCCCACTTTCCCACCAAGCAAAACGTTGAAGCTCTAGAAAAAAAGATGGGTAGATGGCCAAGCTCCTATAGCACACAATATGTTAGCATCCATTGGCAGTGTTATTTAGCGACTTCCGTTCTTCCTGTTATCAGTATTAACATACAGACCTCTTGCAATACACACCTTTAGACTGAAATATGTTTTATAAATGCACCTTTATTTACTAGTATAATTTTAAAAGTGCACTAACGTTCAATACTATATATACCAGAACACTTTTGTTGTTGTTGTTATTGTTGGAGAAAATGGATAGGAAGAGTTGCCAGTTCCTTTCCAGCTTTTAATTTAATACCCAAGCCTTGTCACTCAATATATGCAATATTGTATATACTGAGGCTGCTTACTGTCTTAATACATATAGATCCTTTTTTTTGTTTTTATGCATCTCCTTCAGCAGACTTGTACCCTTCCTTTTTTTCCCTATCCATTTATACATGCACAAGCAGCTCTGGAAAGGAATGTAGAGAGCAGGAACACTTAAAAAAAATTGTGCCTTTCCTGCATTTCAGTGTTATGTGATAGAACTTCCTTTGATTGTTCTTTGGGTTGAGTGTATTTATCTTAAGATCTCTGTCCTTCATCTATGTTACCTTCCCTTTGGATTGCACTAATGTGTCTTTATGTTATAAAATATTGCTGTTATTCATGTAGACTACGTTGACAGCTGGAATGCATTGTGCTGCCTTTAAAAATTTTAAAGCTGCTTTTTTCACACTCTTGTATGTATCTTGCTTGTTCTGCTGTAGATTTCACTTTATATTGAGGCAGATGTAGGAAATGTGGCACTATGGGAGAAAACCTGAGGGAATATTGCTTAGTGATTGTATTTGTATCACTGCTTTTACCATCTCATGGGTAGGGATGAGGCTTTTGGAAGAGTTGGTCAGTTTTATGAGAACTGCTTTGAGGAGATGGAAGGGAGGAAGTCAAGTCTCACTCCCATTAAGCCTCATTGCAGGAGCAACTGCATCTGAAACAAGTTTACAATTGGATCAGCGTCACGATTCTCAATTGTAGCTACTGGGAGAGGTAGGATTTGGCCTCGACACCCCTGGCTGCTGGCTTCTATTTTTAAGCCATAAGAAACCATCTACCTACGCGTTCAAGTGAAAGAGTGGTTAGTACTGAGGGCTTTCAATAGGAGTCCGTTTCTGTTGTGAAACTTGACACAGTCCTTCCATTCGCAGGGGCAAAGATGTCGAGACACAAAACGTAGAATGGGGTGGCTTGGACTACGGCTGAAGAGAGATCGTTGACAGTTCCAGTCCGGTTACCATTTCAGATAAATTGATTGTGTCCTAGATTAACATTCAGCATCATAGATAAGGAGTGAAACTAGTACTGAGTAGTAAGGGTATCTCTGGCTAACCCTGTCTACCAGCCAGACTGGGGCAAAACTTAATAGTGGCTCAAGAGTGAAGGGCTGGGAAAGTGAGGCCAAAATGGAACGTTTGTCCTCCTGCAACTTCAGACTCTGAGGTAGAGTCAATTCCCGGTTGTGTTGATTCATTTGGGGGAGGGGTTATGATTTATGACACTTAAGATTTTTTTTCTTTCAGAGAAAGTTTACTGCTGGAATTACTGAGTTGTTGCAGGTACGTAGACAATACTAGGAAAAAAATGCTTGGCTGGACCTGGCAGTTGAGAAGTCAGTTCTGGAAATTTGGCTTCCAACATTGTCAGTCTTTTGAGTTGTTTCGGTAGCAGTGCCATACAAATGAAATTATCATTGTCTCACAATAGCGTGGCCTTCCTTATTTAGATACCTCCAATTACAAAACCATATATCCTGCTACCTTCGTTCCCCTGCATATTCTTGTCTGTACTGTATTAGCTCCTATGAAGGACTTGCTTTGTAGTTGTTTGGTGAGTTGCTTGATGTTTTGACCTGATCTTAATGTATGTGCTTGCGGTTGGGAGCTTTTTTGTATCATGCCTACATTTTTATTTTTTCTACCTACAGAAACCCTTTAGACCAGGGGTAGGCAACCTCGGCTCTTTTATGACTTGTGGACTTCAACTCCCAGAATTCCTGAGTCAGCTATGCTGACTCAGAAATTCTGGGAGTTGAAGTCCATGAGTCATAATAGAGCCGAGGTTGCCTACCCCTGCTTTTAGAGCATTGTATAAGGGAAAAGAATATGAATTTTGTTGTTAACCTCCATTAGGCAACATTGCCTGCCTACTTGCAATGATTTGGGCTTTCTTTAACATAAATATCATGATACAGCTGCCACTTTTTGAGATCCTAAGCATGTATTCTCGACCTATCTGTGTGTTTCAATAACAACTTGTTTGACTGTCCTGAGCTACCAAAATTACTTGTTTGTCACATTGCCAATAAAATGTATTTTTTTTTCTGTAAGAATGAAATTCCAGGATTACTAGATATTAATTTCCCCCCAAACTATGATTTCTCTCCATACTGCTATTGTAGTGATTTTAAAAACCTATCTGTATATAGATAAACAAGATAATAACGGTTGTAAGTTCAGATATCTTTTGTGGGGAAGGAGGTCGGGATGTTTCCCTTCGATCCGGAACATACTTCCAAGGCTACAAAACCAGTGTACAGTTGTTAAACAAGTTGTAAATAAAGGCTTCTATAAAATGTGTTGCTTTTTTTTATTACAAGAGAACATCTACCTTGTCACGACCAGCAGTCTTCTAAAAATCATTTATTTTTCTTCAGAAGAGGAAATTCTCAGGAAATTGAGACAGTCACTTGCCCCAAAGTGCTTGGTTTTCAATACCGAATATGAATTCCCATCTTTGGTTAAGTCAAATACGCTGTCCTGTGTTCTTAAGTCAAATATGCTATCCCATGTACTTCTTTCAGGTGTGGTTGGATCCACTTTAAGGACTGCTGTTATAGTGAACAAAAACAATCCTTAGAGAACTTAAACGTACAAGAATCTCAAGCCTATTCACAGAAGCTCTTGTAGGATTTAAAGCAGATTTCTTTGCAAAAAGTAATAGAGAAATTCTCTCCTTTTATAGAAGAGCAAAGAAACGAGTGAGTGGGCTTTTATATTCCCTAGGATTTCTAATCAGTTGGTGTAGCTTTGTTCATAACATTTCCAGGACCTCCCCATCTACTTTAATGGTAGGGAATGGAAGCCTCGGTGTGGTAAGTGATAGAAGGAAGCCAGCGATAACCGTCTTTTGGGGTGGCAAACCGTCTTTTGGAGTGGGCTTCGCTCACTCTCTCAGCTGTCTTTAAAGTAGCCTGCCCTAAGCCTTTGCAGTCTTCTGTTAATGGAATGCTTCCATGCTGATTTGCCAACACAACTGGAACCTCAACGTGGCTCTTACCATTATCAGTAGTGCCTCAAGACTGGTCCTGCTATTATGTTTTGCGATTAGGGCAGACTGAAGATTCCTCACAACGAATAGATGCAAAGCTGATGCTTAAAAGGTACTGACTCAAATAAAAAGTAGGAGTGGACACCAAGATACCAAGTGCCTTGTTCCGTAGCTGGCCCAACTCTGATAAAATACAGATCTTACTGTGCCACCCTGCTTCTGTTTGCCTTTCCTAACACTGAATTTGGCAACAGTAACATAACCCAACTCCTGGCAGTGACAAGGGGGCCGAACTCGCCAGTTACCTCTGACAGCAGCTTAGAAAAACCAATAAGCAGAGGCAGCAAAACTGCTCCAAGTGAATTCTCAGTGTTATCCAATGTTTTGCCAACATTGCCTATTTAAGTAAACATCTCAAGGCCAGTGAAGAGAAAGCTACATTAGACCTCCTGTACCCCAGGACACACATCAAAAATGGGCTCTTTGCAGGACAATTTGGGGACTGTTATGCTGTCCTTTCTTTATTTCTCCTATTGATTTCCTAAAAGATATATAGGGACATTTTAATTTTTGGGGAGTAGAAATACCCTTGACATTATCCAATTGAAACTTTGTAGTGGCTAAAAAACTCCTTTTCATCATATTCTGCACTTTTAGGTTTATGGATTTGTTTCCCTAAGCCTGGGATGAATCAGGTTGCCATTAAATGTTGAATTTCAATCTCCAAACATACTTTCTTCAGTTCAAGAGCCAATTTGTACAACCCACCATACAGTGTACAGGTTTAATCCAATTGTTAAATATGGGGGAAGATTTAAAATGTTTATAATGGTCGCACTTTATTTACAAAACTAAAATTCACTCCATCTCCCTTCTTACCAAGTCACGAAATTACCAATGCAAATCTATGTCAAAAAGCACTTTGTTTACAAAATGCTGGATGCTGACAGAATTCAGGGAGGAATTCCTAGGCCACAGTCTCTGCTTGGGGTACCACAAGGCTTTGGTACTTTCATCTCCTATTTCTAACATCAACACGAACACCAGAGTTGCTCCTGGTGAGATGCGAGGCTATACAAGTCTAATTAATAAATAAACATGAAGTCTCTGGGTAAGGTATCAGTATGATAGCCTAATGTGAAGATGAAAAGCTATTTCATGCCATGGAAGAATCATTCTCAGGAAGTTACAGGGGAAGTGATGGGGAACAACAGGCTTCAACGCAATCCAAGCAGAATGGAGTAACTCTAGGTTTTAGGACCACCACCACCCCCCCAATCTCTTTAGACCTTCCATTTGGATGAGGTTGCAGTTACATGTGCACCATTCCTGGACCAGGAGGCCCTGCTTAGTCACACATGCCTTGGTCACTTCCCAATTAGACTACTGCAACATGCTCTACATGGAGCTGTCTTTGACAGTATTTGAACGCTTCAGCTGGTGCAAAATGCAGTGGTGTGAGAAACTACAGATGCATCTTTAAAAATATTTGATCTAAATTACTGGAACAGCACTATACAATCACAAAGTAGAGATAAGATTTTTCTCTATTTTCCATACATATAGAGGAAATCATCCAAAATTAAACATGTTGTTTTAGTGAGACACTGCTGCTGTGAGAAATTCAAAACAAAAACTTGTTTGGTTGTAACTGAATCCTGTTGAAACCCATCATGAAGAAGGAGTTTAATTCACATATGATCTCTCTTGTGCCAATAAGCTAAAAATTGAAGCTGACAAGAGAGGAAATTACTGCTTGCATTAAATGAAAAAAACGGTCTTTTGACTTGAATTCCTAGGTTTTATCTGATGCAAACTAACATTTCTGAACCATTTTGTAAATAAAATTTATCTTAAAAAGTAATCCAGGGTCATAAGGCTACCCTGATACAGGTAAAAACGAATAGCTGTACTTTCAAATCGAATGATTATACAAGCTCTGAAAAGTCATACTAATTTTGACAACCTTCTCTGTAAGATTTTAAATCAATTAAATATTTTAACTGTCAAATATCGTTATCATTCTGAAATGAGGCAACTGACAATACTGTGTTGAATTGTCAAAAATAGGCGTTATTCATGGGAATAAGACAACAGAACCAACCAAAGACCCAGTACATAATCTAAGAATGTGTTAAATTAAATGTATTCCTAATTAAAAATGAGAAGCTGAGCTTTTTCAGTTTTTGTCAAAAGAGAATATGAGAATTTCACTTGCCCAATTTCTTAACAGCAAACTGCAATTAAAAAGAACGTAATAACCAACCTAGTACAGTCAGTAGATCTTTTGTGTCTTGTGACACTCTAGAATTCATTGAATGGCTCAGCCAATTCAAATTAGAAGAGTATTGAGTTCATTTTAGAGTAGAAACTTTCAGTGCCATGAATCTGCCCATTCACGATTTGAAGTTAGACAATATTGATGGATGGCTTTTTAAGTGTAGCTCATTTCTGGAAACGCTCCTCGGGGAGCATTACCTTAGGTTGATGCTTAAGGACTTTATTTACGTATTTATTTTTACCTCGCGTGTATTATTTTTCTAAATAACTCAAGGTGGCAAACGTATATAATACTCTTCCTATTTTCCCCACAACTACTTTGTGAGGTGACTTGCTTCATATTCCAAGATTTCCAATAAGATCCAATTTTATGCTTTTGTGGAGCTTTTATTGCCTCCATTTCATGCTTTTTAAAGAGACTTGTTGTTAACAGCATTCTAAAACAGGATAAGTACTTATTTACAAAATTACATGAAGTAAAAACCCCAAAACATTTGAAAGCCCCTGGCCACAAGCTCCTACAACATTGAAATACTTTAAATGAGCATATGGTGTTAATGTAGCATCTTAATTTCGATGTATCTAGTGAAAGAATGAAACATTTGTGGTCAGAACAGAACACATCTTCTATAGTCAGCAAGCAAGCCTCAACAAATCACATACAGTCTTTTTATGTATTTTCCAATCTGTGTCCAAAGTTTAAAACAAAGTTGTGTGTTCAGGGAGAGCGAGAGTGAGAGAACCAAGACTTTCTCCAGTGTAAGCCTACTTAAAGCATCATTGTAGAGACCTGCCTAGAATCAATTTGTTTCGATAACACAGCAACATCAAAGAATCAACTGAACAAACAGTCTTGAAAATGCTTTATTGAACTGTGGGTCTTACTGTAATGTGCAGGTGTGTTTGAAAAGACTACAGCTTGAAAACTGGTTTTTAAAATCCTCAACAGTTTTTTAAAAACCCTACCGGGTTAAACACCCAAGTTAACCAGAGGGTAGCTATAGAATTCCCCCCTTTAGAACATTCAGTTTCAAAGAGTCAAGAGAAAAACAAAACTAGTACTGTATTTTATAAAGAAATAATTGGAGTCAAAACTGACAGCTGTCAATAGATTTTACCATTTTAGAGTAGCATCCATGTCAAGACTCTATCCTGCTATTTGAATCTGGATTTTTTATTTTATTTTAAAAAGCTTGTAACGTGGCAGAAGTGGAAGAATATACAGGCAAACGAGGGGTGAAGAAAGTGAGAGAACCAGGCAGAAACATGATTGTGGTCTAAGCCTAGTTTAGATTTAACCAGAAGCGGTGTGCAATTTTGTCTTTATTGTCTAACTTTACATTCCCTTTCCCACAACCCCACCCTCCATCCCTCCCTAACCACAATACCCCCACCTGTCCCTGCCTCGGGGTTATTATGAAAGTCTATGCACAAAACACTGTACATTTTATACATACAGGATTAATAGTATAGGCATGTAGGTGGCATGATTCCATTAAAAGGCTTTTTTTTTTAAAAAAAAAAAAATGTTTTATGCCAGAAAAAAAACGAAGAAATAATAAATTAAAAGGTGCTGGAATTAGCATTAAGAATGCAGTTGCAATATATTGACAAAAGTCTGGGAATCATCTTAAGCTCTCCTGATACTGACAAGTCTCTGCAACTAGGAAGCAAATACATAAATAACTAGGCATATGACCAAGACTGTGAACGTTTTAAAAGAAGACAATTCTGATCCAGGTTAACTTTTACTTTAAGACAGTGAATAAATGAACCATCTACACCTGAATAAAACATGTGTTAACAGTTTGATTTTTTTTTTTAAAAAAAAACAACCATAAAAAGAAGGCAAGAAAACCTCCTTTCAAACGAAGCTGAACAAAGTTATGTTGATTCCAAGGTACACAAAAGTTCCTGTTGCCAAGCTTGGCAGTGGGGTCTTGCTTTTGTGTTTCCCGGCGATGCATAAAAACTAGGCTGATTTATTCCATACGTTAAGTTTGATGGTTAAAAGAGGGCAACATTAAAAGACACACTGAGCAAAATGCCACACCTTGAAAAACAACAAGCAGTCCCACTGCAGAGCTTGCGTGATGTGCCAACAGCACACGAGAAAAAGGTGGTTCCGATATACATTATTCAAAAGCTACTTGATGGTCACACGTCACTAAATGAGCACACGAACGTCTTCGTCTTGTAACCTTTGAATAATAGGAAAGCTTGGGGGGGGGAAGGGAGTTGTTTGTAGTTTTACTCCCTTGTATTTAAAAGTGTTTTTAAATGACAAGGTCACTAAAACTCATGCACGCTGCAAAAAACCTCATGCAGTAAAGGTAAACCATCCAAGCAGTTTTTATTCATTAATATTCATAAATACACACAGCAGCTTCATTAGAGATTTCTTTTTTTTTTCCTCTTCAGTTTGAATGTGGAGTATTAGGAGAGCCTTTTTGCATGTCAAAAGTACAGAGCACAGAGGATTCCCCTCTGCGCCGAAACCTACATTTACCTGCTAGAAGTAAAAATTATTTTAAGTGGAAATGATTATCATATATATCTTTTTCTCTCTCTTCCTTTGAATGTACACAATGTAACAAGAGTGACAGACCTGAAATTACAATCACCAAAACAAACCCAAGATAGTTGTTGTCCACTTTCATTGGCAAATACAGCACAGAGGACATTGTCTGCGAAGTGGGATGTCATCAAAGAGGAGGTGGAGGAGGCTCATTTCCTTTATTACTCTCTTTTAAATTTAGATTTTCTAAAGCAACATCTAAAGGCATAATATCTACACAGCCCATAGCACCAAAATCGGCAACCTCCCCACGTTCATCCTCGTCAGAGGATGAGCTTTCTTCCCGCATCAAAGTGGACAATAGGAGCTCTTGAACAAACAGGCTGCGGTCAGCCCGCTCACTCTCCATTGACTGACGCTCTACTTCAGACATCTTGGGATCATTCAACCTGCATAAAAGATGGAACAAGATATAGCTGAAAAGGATCGGGTGCGTTACGCCGTAGGACTAATAAGTCTAAAAACCCACGTCAGGCTCTGAGGAGGGATATTAGAATTGTAGAAGCTTTGCGTTTAATATGTACGTCAATAAGCTGGCCAGAGTTGCTGTTCTAATGCAGGCAGCCACACAAGTCTTTTACTGTATATAAATTATGTGGGATGGGGGGTCAAGAAGAAAAAACAAATCCAAAGTTTGTTTCTAGGCCTCGCTTGCGTATTATTTCCATAAGGGAAAGGGAGCAACAGTAGTCAATAGTTTCTTGTGGTTTATGACTAATAACCAGAGCTTCTACCTTTTGATCCTGTAAGCCAGGGGTCTTTAAACTTGGCCCTTTTATGACTTGTGGACTTCAACTCCCAGAATTCCTCAGCCAGCCATGAGGAATTCTGGGAGTTGAAGTCCACAAGTCACAAAAGGGCCAAGTTTGAAGGCCCCTGCTGTAAGCTCACTATTGACACCAAGAGTTGAGGAAGATCTGGAGGAGATGTATTTTTTTAGCAAGGAGGAGGGGAAGACTCTTTGCCCCCTTACTGTTTAATATTTTCAAGGGACAATTTTAAGATATTTATTTTGGTTTTCTTCTATTTGAGGAAGGTGATCTTTCCCTTATCTGAGGTGATCTAACCTTTCAGGCTGTTGGGTAGCAGAAGGCTTTCTCACTGCTGGTCCCCTATCTCTGGGACTCCTTTCTTATGGAGATGCTTATGGTTTAATTGCTTTTTGCAAAATATTTTGCATATACATTTATTCCAGACTGCATATAGTACTTAAAGAATGTTCAACTGAATGTTTTTGTTAAACATTAATAAAATACAATTAAAACTTGCAAATCACCTTGCATCCTGAAAAACAAGAGATATTGAGTTTAGTGGGGAAATGCTAGACTAGTCAAGTTTCAGTTCAAGCATGGAAGTCCCAGATAAATTTAGTTTAGGTGATTCATTCCTGCTCAGTTCAAGTCAACTCACAGTGTGACTATTGTGGGGCTGAAGACATCCTACCAGGAACCTATGCATCATAGGTTCCTTGAGGAAATATGAGTTACAATAATGCAAACAGAAGAGGCGTGAGCACCTTAAAGAGTACACAAGCCTACACAACTAGAATCCACTGTGGCACACACACACACACACACACACACACACACAAAATTGAAGAAGAAAAATCAAACATTCAAGATTACATCCAATATGTATAGTGGGGGTTAACTGAGGTTTATTGAGAAGTATGATTACTTTGGGCCTGAATAGAGAAAAAGGTTATTCTTTGTGGTCTCTGTGCATCACTCATGGGTTTGTGCCTGCACAAAGCATCATCCTGGAAAGTTCCCCAGCTGAGCGTTTGGTGAAAATGCCACTTCCTTCTTGCCTTGGCTAAACTCCATTATATCTTTTCTAACTGCTGCTTTGGCACCAATTCAGAGAGGTGTTCTCTCATCTTTCTGACCCCAAATCAGCTTATTTTCACGAATTTTTATTTCCTTTTAGATTCCTTCTCTAATTCTTCCATCCTATCCTTCTTCTATCTCGTTGTCCTGTCCATTTTTCTCAGCATGTTTGCTCACTTAGGAAAAGCCAGTTAGATTTCATCTACTTTTTCCAAAATACAAGATAAACTCTCCTCTACCTATGATTATTCTCACTGTTTATTGTTCTGGAGAAGGGAAATATTTGTCCAAAGTATCGGCAATGTATGCTTCCTACCTTCCAGGCTTTCTGAAATCCATGGTCCCAATTGAGAAGTTCTCTTTGGGAGTACATACTATGGCTACATTTCTGGTCGAATAACCTAGTGATTCAAATTGGCCAACACCTGGCCTCTACGGTTGTAGTCTTGAAATACCAAACCTACAATCAGTATTGGAGACTTCCACTGTTTTCTTGCCAGCAACATTATCATTTTCAATTCAGAGACCACATTTTCTTGAACCAATATCAATTATAGTTGCCTCTGAGACATGATCGATCTATCTCTGCTCTAGTTAGTAAAATATTTTTTAAAAAATCAAAATTCAAAATCTACTTCTTAGGAATTTCTTACCTGTCCCTTAGCAATTATTCTCTTATTGGCTGCTGGCACTATTTTGTTATCAGCTGACAAACTTACCTGCTCCATCAGCTGTTCATGGTCACTTCACCAGAGCTACAGCAACTTCTGACTGCATTTGCTTGAGGAGGGCTTCTTCCCAACATATTTGTAGAGTTGCTGGCTTGTCCACACCTTCCATGTTTGTGAAACATTATCAGCTAGATATCCAAGTCAGAGCAGATGCTTATAGTTTTGCTGTTGTTTTAACATAATGCAATCTGCCCCTCCTCATAAAGCTATACAAAGCTACCGTAAATTTGATAATGGATTAACAACAAACTGTGTTGCTTTAACTGTAGCTCTTCCACTGAACATTTCTATATGCATAGAACCCATCTGCCTATACCACTGTAGATACCTCTACCATCACTGAATGTGGCAGCAGTGGAAATCTAGGAACTGAGGAATTTAGCAAAGCCAAGGACTGCAAATATACATGGGGAGGGCAACAGTGTCCTGCCAAGAAGCTCAGCTTAAATAGTTTCCCAAAATTCTTTGCATGGAGCAAAGCCACGTGTGTGAAGGCACAGATGACCATTAAACAGAACAAGAGTCTTGTTGTTTCTCATTAAATAATAGCTCTGACTTCATTACCATTGTGACCATTGTGGGATTGGTTTCATATGTATGGGCCCAACAAGAATTACAGATCACATCTCGACTTGGGTTGAAAGTCAGAGCAGATTGGGAGCGAGATGCTGGTAGTGGGGAGAAGGTAAAGTGAGATAATCCATTGTCACTGACAGATCATTCCCTAGTGAGGTTTGAGTTGATTGAGCCTAAATCCTGGAGAAACAGTGGATCCATCTGGGTGATCTGGGCCAGACAGTCAGGAAATCCTGAATGCTCTGAGGATTTTCTAGATGATGTGACCGGTGATTCTGTTGAGGCCCAAGAAAACTAAGAGGGGCTACTAATGCAATTATACTAATGCCGTTATACTATACGGAATCCCTTTGGGTTTGGGGGAACCTTCAGGTAATGTTTCCTAATAACATAAGTGATATAAACATTATAACTAATATGACTGGGTACAAGATAAAGAATCATTTTAAAATAAATAGATAAAGAGATCCCAATAGTTCTACTTGTAAATTTAAGATGATATATTTGTGTTGTAATTCTACATACTGTATTAGCATCTACATTTGATATTCTTTCATTGAAAAATACTTTTAGATTAATAGTAGTGATGTTTAAAAAGGAAATATTTTCCTACTTGCTTCTTTATGATGTAATTTGTGATATGACATTTGGTTCTCCATATTTTTTACCAAAAAATACAGGTATTGCCAACCGGCGGTAGCATTTAGGCCGTTGATGCTCTTAAATCCTGTAAAGTTGCTGTCCAAATAGACAAAGGACAGCTTTCACGTATAGATTTGCTGAAAATATGATGCATTCTATACAGATCACGACTATATTATTGTGACTGTACAGTATATATAAATTCATAGTACCTATCTACATCTAAGCCTTTGTTGTCACATGCTTTTTTTTAAAAAACAGGTAGTCCTCACTTAACAACTGCAACTGAGCCCGGAATTTTCATTGTAAATTGTTGCAGTCATTAAGTAGATCACCACCTGACCTGACTCGATTTTGTGACCATTTTTACAATGGCCCTAAAGCAACTTTCCATGGTTGTTAAGTGAATCGCATGGTTCACTTTCTGAAAATGGGTGGTTTTTGGTGGCACAATAATGTAAATCATGGTCACATGACCACTGAATGCTACAACTGGTTTGTGAATGGAGCTGGCTGCCAAACGCCTGAAGTGGAAATCACATGACCACGATGTGTGGTGTGTGGAGGAGAAACAGGCTTTAAGGTAACTTTTCTGAGGTCCACTGTAACTTAAATTAAGTGATCTGTCATTAAGCGAGGACGATCTGTATTATTATTTGACTCAACTATTTAAAACAGTTCTCTATGCACACATATGTGCACGTATTGAAATTTACTCTAATTCATAAAGTTTACTCTTTAAAGATGTTTTAAATGCTAAATATATATATTTGTGTGTGTGTGTGTGTGTGTATTTGTGCCTATGTGGTTCTTTTCCTTTTTCTAGATTTTCTAGATTGTTTAAAAAATACATAATACGACTTCAAAATTTATTATGTTGATGCCAATATCAAGGAATGTAACAATTCTTAAAAAAGCATGCTACAGAAAACAAATTATTCATATTTACTTGTAATGATATATCCATGATAAATCACTAATGCGTTTGTGTGGGGGCTTATTGGGCAAATTTTAATCAATAAAACTTATACACCCACAAAACCAAGTTGAACAAAATTTAAACTTCAGCTTCACACAACTGCCAAACCTTTCATCTATAAACAGTCTTCAGACTGTTGAGTAGTTTTCAAGACATATGTTCAGCCTCTAGTATTCCACTTTACTTTAAGCCACTTGCTGCTCTCTGGAATATAAGCATACAGTATCTCCCTAACACACGCAATTAGTCATAGAAAAAGCACACTCTCAATGTTGGCTGGATATTCCCCGCTGAATGAAAACCAAGCTTCAGGGGGGAAAGGATAACATCACAATACACAAAGGCAACTATGCATGTATGGAGCAAAACAAAATAATCATGGTCATCTCACTAAAATGCATTACCTGGTAAGGAGAAATTGAGAGTTCTGGATAGCCTGCTGATTATTTTCTGCGCTAGATGTGTTGGTTGTTGCTGTAGATTGTGTAACAGTGGTGGTGACACTGCTAGTATTCGTACGCCTCGTTGCATTGCGTGCAGTCTCCAGTTGTTGCCTTGCTGCCTGTGCATGTTGTCTTTCTAACTGCAGCTGCATCTGCAGCTGCTGTAACTGAGACGCTGAAGGGCCAGAGGAATTGAGCTGTCCCCCTGCAGAACGCCTTACACCAGACAACTGAGATAAAAGCTCTGTCAACAGAAAAAGAGAAAAGAGACTAAAATCTACTCTAACAAAACCAAGGCCTTGGCCAGTACCCAGAAAACTCCTTTCCGTTAACTTTAGATTTTACTGCCACTGTAATCCTAAATAATCCTAGATACTCTAAGACACGGACACTCTTGGTAAATGATAATTTCAACTAACAGTATTGAAACAGGACTGCTTCACATGGTCACCAAATCCTTGGTTTTTAGGAAATTAGTTTTGCTTTATTCAGAACACGGCAATGTGCGAAGAAAAGATGCAAATAATCATAAAACCCTTACCAGCTATAGGATCCATGGCTTCTCTATTGCTTGGAGAATACGAACTCTGTGATGATGAAAATCCACCAGTGGAACTGCTAGTAAAGTGCATGTTTGATCTACGGGCGCGGGGGCCACCCAATCCTCGACCTGGGTGAAACATTCTACGTACATGCCGAACACCGCTGGATTCATCGTCACCAGTGAGTTAACGAAAAAGCGTCAACACAAGAGTTGCAAACAAAGAACACCTTAGTGCTCCCCCACCCTCGCCAAAGAACTGTAAAGACCAAGAGAAAAACTATTTAGCTAAATGCTACTTCATGGATTCATTTTTAATTTAAAGTTATACAATTAGAAGAAACCTTAGACTAAGGCAAAGCTATACAATAAATCATCATCATGAAGTAAAAGACAAGAGAGAGCCCCACCTTGAGGGTTTACAATAACTTTGAAGATTTCATGGGCAATGATTTGAAATGCCCATATAAAATAGCCCTACTTGTGTCCTAGAATAGAAGAATAGAATAATAACTTTATTGTCCTTTTAAACATGCACTAATTAGCATACATTAAAATGAGATCTCGTTGCATACAGCTCTCCAAGAGTAACCACCTCCATCATGGCATCATCACATCTAAATAAAGATTTGGATCTAACAATCTGCTGTATTGTGCTCTTAAGTAACTTGAACTGTGGCTAAAAAGCACCCTCATCAACAACAAAACCATAAAGTTATCCTTGTAGTTGAAAAACTAGCCTTTTTTATCTGAAGAGCTCTTGATTAAACAATATGCTCTGTGTGCTTAAACAATAGTTGGTAAATTAAATCACAGCAGTCAGTTCTTTGTTGCTTCCTATACCGAAAGCATGTTAACAATGCAGATATATTATAGAACACCTAAGTTTGGATAATTATAACTAACTTGCAACAGCAGTTACTGTACTGAAAACTATTCACCTAAATCAATGGTTCCCAACCTTTTCTATACCCCGTGCCCCTAGAACGCTTCTGATATATTCTCGCACCCCTTACAAAAGTTCAAAATAATGGCAACGAATTACCGTATATACTCAAGTATAAGTCGACCCGAGTATAAGCCGAGGGACCGATTTTCCCACAGAGAACTGGGAAAAATTGGTGACCCGCGCATAAGCCGAGGGGGCATTTTGGCTGTTCCTCCCTGGCCGCCTCGCCCCCCCGGCCCTGTCAGTGAGCGCCCGGCAGGGCGCAGCGTCACCAGGCCTCCCCCCTTCGCGCGAGGCTTCTGGCATTCCCCCTCGCGCTTGGCTACGGCTCGCCGCTTGCTCCCCCTCCCCTGGCGCTGCGCTGCGCCTGCTTGCCTGGCGGCGGCGTCCGCAGCAGCAATGAGCTGGGCAAGCAGGCGGAGCGCAGCGCCGGGGGGGGAGCGAGCGGCGAGCCGCCNCTACCATCACTGAATGTGGCAGCAGTGGAAATCTAGGAACTGAGGAATTTAGCAAAGCCAAGGACTGCAAATATACATGGGGAGGGCAACAGTGTCCTGCCAAGAAGCTCAGCTTAAATAGTTTCCCAAAATTCTTTGCATGGAGCAAAGCCACGTGTGTGAAGGCACAGATGACCATTAAACAGAACAAGAGTCTTGTGGTTTCTCATTAAATAATAGCTCCGACTTCATTACCATTGTGACCATTGTGGGATTGGTTTCATATGTATGGGCCTAACAAGAATTACAGATCACATCTCGACTTGGGTTGAAAGTCAGAGCAGATTGGGAGCGAGATGCTGGTAGTGGGGAGAAGGTAAAGTGAGATACTCCATTGTCACTGACAGATCATTCCCTAGTGAGGTTTGAGTTGATTGAGCCTAAATCCTGGAGAAACAGTGGATCCATCTGGGTGATCTGGGCCAGACAGTCAGGAAATCCTGAATGCTCTGAGGATTTTCTAGATGATGTGACCGGTGATTCTGTTGAGGCCCAAGAAAACTAAGAGGGGCTACTAATGCAATTATACTAATGCTGTTATACTATATGGAATCCCTTTGGGTTTGGGGGAACCTTCAGGTAATATTTCCTAACAACATAAGTGATATAAACATTATAACTAATATGATTGGGCACAAGATAAAGAATCATTTTAAAATAAATAGATAAAGAGATCCCAATAGTTCTACTTGTAAATTTAAGATGATAAGTTTGTGTTGTAATTCTACTTACTGTATTAGCATCTACATTTGATATTCTTTCATTAAAAAATACTTTTAGATTAATAGTAGTGATGTTTAAAAAGGAAATATTTTCCTACTTGCTTCTTTACAATGTAATTTGTGATATGACATTTGGTTCTCCATATTTTTTACCAAAAAATAGTGGTATTATCAACTGGCGGTAGCATTTGGGCCCTTGATCCTCTTAAATCCTGTAAAGTTGCTGTCCAAATAGACAAAGGACAGCTTTCACATACAGATTTGCTTTAGAATATGATGCATTCTATACAGATCACGACTATATTATTGTGACTGTATATAGAAATTCATAGTACCTATCTACATCTAAGCCTTTGTTGTCACATGCTTTTTTTTAAAAAAACAGGTAGTCCTCACTTAACAACTGCAACTGAGCCCGGAATTTTCATTGTAAATTGTTGCAGTCATTAAGTAGATGACCTGACTCGATTTTGTGACCATTTTTACAATGGCCCTAAAGCAACTTTCCATGGTTGTTAAGTGAATCGCATGGTTCACTTTCTGAAAATGGGTGGTTTTTGGTGGCACAATAATGTAAATCTTGGTCACATGACCACTGAATGCTACAACTGGTTGTGAATGGAGCTGGCTGCCAAACGCCTGAAGTGAAAATCACATGACCACGATGTGTGGTGTGTGTGTGTGGAGGAGAAACAGGCTTTAAGGTAACTTTTCTGAGGTCCACTGTAACTTAAATTAAATGATCTGTCATTAAGCGAGGACGATCTGTATTATTATTTGACTCAACTATTTAAAACAGTTCTCTATGCACACATATGTGCACGTATTGAAATTTACTCTAATTCATAAAGTTTACTCTTTAAAGATGTTTTAAATGCTAAATATATATATATATTGTGTGTGTGTGTGTGTGTGTGTGTGTGTGTGTATTTGTGCCTATGTGGTTCTTCTCCTTTTTCTAGATTTTCTAGATTGTTTAAAAAATACATAATACGACTTCAAAATTTATTATGTTGATGCCAATATCAAGGAATGTAACAATTCTTAAAAAAAACATGCTACAGAAAACAAATTATTCATATTTACTTGTAATGATATATCCATGATAAATCACTAATGCGTTTGTGTGGGAGCTTATTGGGCAAATTTTAATCAATAAAAATTATACACCCACAAAACCAAGTTGAACAAAATGTTAAACTTCAGCTTCAGACAACTGCCAAACCTTTCAT
Source organism: Protobothrops mucrosquamatus (assembly GCF_001527695.2). NCBI lineage: Eukaryota > Metazoa > Chordata > Lepidosauria > Squamata > Viperidae > Protobothrops > Protobothrops mucrosquamatus. The sequence continues at coordinate 316,167 of NW_015387015.1, read as the reverse complement.
CTATAAACAGTCTTCAGACTGTTGAGTAGTTTTCAAGACATATGTTCAGCCTCTAGTATTCCACTTTACTTTAAGCCACTTGCTGCTCTCTGGAATATAAGCATACAGTATCTCCCTAACACATGCAATTAGTCATAGAAAAAGCACACTCTCAATGTTGGCTGGATATTCCCCGCTGAATGAAAACCAAGCTTCAGGGGGGAAAGGATAACATCACAATACACAAAGGCAACTATGCATGTATGGAGCAAAACAGAATAATCATGGTCATTTCACTAGAAATGCATTACCTGGTAAGGAGAAATTGAGAGTTCTGGATAGCCTGCTGATTATTTTCTGCGCTAGATGTGTTGGTTGTTGCTGTAGATTGTGTAACAGTGGTGGTGACACTGCTAGTATTCGTACGCCTCGTTGCATTGCGTGCAGTCTCCAGTTGTTGCCTTGCTGCCTGTGCATGTTGTCTTTCTAACTGCAGCTGCATCTGCAGCTGCTGTAACTGAGACGCCGAAGGGCCAGAGGAATTGAGCTGTCCCCCTGCAGAACGCCTTACACCAGACAACTGAGATAAAAGCTCTGTCAACAGAAAAAGAGAAAAGAGACTAAAATCTACTCTAACAAAACCAAGGCCTTGGCCAGTACCCAGAAAACTCCTTTCCGTTAACTTTAGATTTTACTGCCACTGTAATCCTAAATAATCCTAGATACTCTAAGACACGGACACTCTTGGTAAATGATAATTTCAACTAACAGTATTGAAACAGGACTGCTTCACATGGTCACCAAATCCTTGGTTTTTAGGAAATTAGTTTTGCTTTATTCAGAACACGGCAATGTGCGAGGAAAAGATGCAAATAATCATAAAACCCTTACCAGCTATAGGATCCATGGCTTCTCTATTGCTTGGAGAATACGAACTCTGTGATGATGAAAATCCACCAGTGGAACTGCTAGTAAAGTGCATGTTTGATCTACGGGCGCGGGGGCCACCCAATCCTCGACCTGGGTGAAACATTCTACGTACATGCCGAACACCGCTGGATTCATCGTCACCAGTGAGTTAACGAAAAAGTGTCAACACAAGAGTTGCAAACAAAGAACACCTTAGTGCTCCCCCACCCTCGCCAAAGAACTGTAAAGACCAAGAGAAAAACTATTTAGCTAAATGCTACTTCATGGATTCATTTTTAATTTAAAGTTATACAACTAGAAGAAACCTTAGACTAAGGCAAAGCTACACAATAAATCATCATCATGAAGTAGAAGACAAGAGAGAGCCCCACCTTGAGGGTTTACAATAACATTGAAGATTTCATGGGCAATGATTTGAAATGCCCATATAAAATAGCCCTACTTACGTCCTAGAATAGAAGAACAGAATAATAACTTTATTGTCATTTTAAACATGCACTAATTAGCATACATTAAAATGAGATCTCGTTGCATACAGCTCTCCAAGAGTAACCACCTCCATCATGGCATCATCACATCTAAATAAAGGTTTGGATCTAACAATCTGCTGTATTGTGCTCTTAAGTAACTTTAACTGTGGCTAAAAAACAACCTCATCAACAACAAAACCATAAAGTTATCCTTGTAGTTGAAAAACTAGCCTTTTTTATCTGAAGAGCTCTTGATTAAACAATATGCTCTGTGTGCTTAAACAATAGTTGGTAAATTAAATCACAGCAGTCAGTTCTTTGTTGCTTCCTATACCGAAAGCATGTTAACAATGCAGATATATTATAGAACACCTAAGTTTGGATAATTATAACTAACTTGCAACAGCAGTTACTGTACTGAAAACTATTCACCTAAATCAGTGGTTCCCAACCTTTTCTATACCCCGTGCCCCTAGAACGCTTCTGATATATTCTCGCACCCCTTACAAAAGTTCAAAATAATGGCAACGAATTATGCATATACACTGTAATTTTGAAAACCCAAAGTTTTCGCACCCCCTGGAATATCATCTCGCACCCCCGGCTGGGAACCCTTGGCCTAAATAGTCCCCTAGGAACAATACTTCAAATAAGGATTTATTAGTACAGGCAATCCCTGACTTACAACAGTTTGTTTAGTGACCGCTCGAAGTTACAACAGCACTAAAAAAGGGACTTATGATCGTTTTTCATACTTATGACTGTTGTAGCATCCCAAAATCATGTGATCAAAATTCATACTGACTCATATTTATGACGGCTGCACGTGTCCTGGGGTCATGTGATCACCTTTTGCGACCTTCTGACAAGCAAAGTAAACGGGAAAGCCAGATTCACTCCACCACCGTGTTACTAACTTATTAACTGCGGTGATTCACTTAACAAGAAAGGTCACAAAATGAGGCAAAACTCACTTAACAAACGTCGTAAGTGGTCGTAAGTCGAGGAATACCCGTACATGTATATTCCATCTTTCTTCTAGGAGTTCAATATGGATCTCTTAGGAATCTTCCTAATTCTCACAACAATGTTGGGCTAAGAAAAGACTGGCCAAATGTCACTGAGGGAACAATATGGTAAACGGGATTTTAACCCGACTCTCCTAATCCAGTCTAATGCTTCAACCACAACTGTTTAGATGAAAAATTTTGAAGTCTTTCTTTAAGGGTCAAAAATAAACTTATTCTAAAGTTAACCATTGGACTCCATTCGGCACAAAGTGATCAACCACAGCTTCTTGGACATAGCCAGCAACTCCAGTCTTGTTCACTTGGATAATGCCTACACTGTATATTAATAGAATAATTTAGTTCAAAATTAACTTCTTTTATACATTCAACAATAATTATCCTGTTGTTTCTTCTTAATTTAAGAAAGGATATTAAATCTCTAGGAGCTCTGTGTTCCAGTGTAAGATGAGCTGCAAAGTCATCCGTTACGTGATTGGGATCTCCTCCAGGTAATGCTGCACATATTGGACAAATCTGAAAATGACAAAAGTTTAGAAAGTCTACCTGCATTATGGTCTTCAACAGCAAGAAATCTCTAGCAGGAGCTGCCACAAGAAAGATAAAAAATGTATGCATACAAGACTAAATATTTCATCCATCTTACAGTACTGCCAATCTATACATCAAATCTGATACATAGCTGTAATAAACTGTTATCCAATTCTGATTTTTTTAAGCAAGAATCTAACAACTTTGCCACTCCTGATTTCCGAAGTGACTTTGCCAAAGCATTATGGAACAAAAGTTTATAACATGGGGGGGGGGGGGNGGGACCATCAGTCATCATTTATAAACAGACTGTCGATTTTGCAGAGACAAAGAGGATTCTAGATGGCTGTGGAAAAAATGTGGCAGCTGCCTCTGATGGTTTCTGGAATGAGCCCATTTCCAATTGGGCTCCATTATTATCTATTAATTTAGGAGTATGTGAATTTCTAAAGGAGAATCGAGCACTTGAATTAGATATTTCAGTATGATTACGCTTTGACATCATCCTGCAGATTTTTATAACATTCAGTAACTATGAAATATTACTGCCACCGTCAACCAAAGCTCTTGAAAGCTGCAACTGCATAAACTGATAAATTAAAGATGATGAAATAGGTGGGGCACAAAAAAAGCACTTGTATTTTTTAAATATCTAGGTTTTTTTTGGGTAATTTTGTGTTAAAGTTCTATGTATCCATTCACTATTAAGCCAAACAAAACATTACTGATACTGGTTTGCTGTATTTATTGTGTAATTTATTTGTTTTTCTTATATTTCCAGGGCATATTACATAAAACATTAGCCTACACTACTTTCTACGTTTTTATTCTTCAGGATTTCTAATATGTTTGCATATGTCTCAGAGGTATTCCAGAAAATGGGTGGACCTTCCAATGTGCCCACCCTTCTAATTTAAATAGATAAAAAAATCAAATTGGAAGAAGGGCCTTTGTGCCTGCCAAAAGGAGTGTCTGTAGAAATTGCCATGCATGCAGACTTTGCCCTAGAGAGATCTCAAGTATAGTATTAAAAATTCCTCCTTATAATCATTATGTATGACAGTATCAGCCCTTAAAGCAGCATTAAGTCTTTTTATTAAAATGCTCTTACAATAAAGGATTAATCAGGAAAATATTCAAAGGTAACAACATTACAAAAATGGAAAGCTCAACATTTTTATTTCATTGATTTAATATCTGTACCAAGAATAAAAAAAAAACACTTTCAGAATAAAATTGTAGTGCTTAAAAATGTGAATACAAAAATTAAAATCAAGGTTACTTCAACAGACCAACAATAAGCCAATAGTTTGATCTAGAATACGCATTTCCTTATGAGAGAGTTCCATGACTGGTCTGCCGCTATTGAGAAGGCTCTATTCCTGGCCATTATATCTTGAGCTAAAACTATTGTTCAAACTGATCTTACTGCGTAGGGCAGAGGTCTTCAAACTTGGCCCTTTTATGACTTGTGGATTTCAACTTCCAGAATTCCTCAGCCAGGCACGCTGGTTGAGGAATTCTGGGAGTTGAAGTCCACAAATCATAAAAGGGCCAAGTCTGAAGACCCCCTGGCATACGTGTATGCCAGGGGTAGTCAACCTTGGCTCTTTTATGACTCGTGGACTTCAACTCCCAGAATTCCTGAGTTGAAGTCCACGAGTCATAAAAGAGCCAAGGTTGACTACCCCTGGTGTATGCTATGGAGGCAGGTTTTAAACTGCCAGACTCTGAAACTGTTTAGGACCTGAGAGGATCATACTCTTAAACAGGGCCCTATAGGCCATTTTAGCATCCGATATAATAACTGAGTAGCTGTTTTCGGTACTTTGGGGCATTTTAGTAAACCAACCAAGAAATGGTAAATATTAGGTGTCACTGAAACTAAGCAATCCCAATATAGATAGGGTGGAAAATGGCATGCCAGCCTAAGTTTGGGACATGCCATTCAGGCCATTTCTGCCTCTAACGATAAGGCTTGAATCAAGGAGAGTTATAGATCTGTTATTTTAGAAGAAACCCAATCTTGTTAACACAACATTTTCCAAATTTCCTGATTTAAGATTCCTATCCAAATTATTTCTATCTTATCTAGGTTCAGGGTTTTTGCCCTCATCTGCTCCACCACTGGCTCCCGGCAACTTTCAAGCCTCTGTACAATCTTTTTGTGGTTCAGATGGAAAGGAGAAGTAGAGTTCAGTGCCATCAATATACCGGTAAGACAGCACTCCAAATTTCTGGATAATTGTTCCCAATGTCTTTATGTAGATATAAACAGCAGGGGAAAACTATTAGAATCAAGCACTTTGGGCCAAAATATAAATTTCTCATTGCCATTTCGCTGATGGCAACTCTGCAGGTAGAAATAATCCACCTTAACATATTCTTGTAATTCTCTACATTGGGCCTCACTGTAAATAGCCTAAGACTTTATTCATGCAGATGCACTAAATGCATGTTTGAGTTACAACAAGAACATAACTTTCTATATACACCTAACAACTGAGATATACAATAGCTGGTCATGGAAATGATTAGAAGACAGGCAATCCTAAACTTAATTTACCCATCAGCTCGGATGACTTTCAAGAAGGATTAGAAAAAATCACAGACAATAAAAGCTATAAACAAGTAAGTCAAAATAGCTTTTAAAATTTCATCCCAGAATTCAATTTCCAAAAATAGAGAACCTGTGTGGAAGAATGCTACTGGTTTCATATCCTGCTTGTGGGTTTTAATGAAGCAGGCAAGTTGGCACAATATGTACAACATTTTAGACTAGATGGCCTTTGAGCTAATTCAGTTCATTTGAGCTGCTCCTATAAAAAAGAGTTTCTTTTTCTAACAATGTATGTTATTTTCATAATAAACAAAGTTATATAATCGAAGGGAAAGAGGTCATACAAGGAAGTTTCTTTAATTGACTGCCACTCAAATCCAACACCAAATATTTATTTGAAATGTGCATCTCAGTACTTACCTATAAAGACTTTGTTCTCTTATTACTAAGGTGTTTACATGCAAATAGATTCTAACATGTGTAACACTAATACCTTCTATTATTTCATCAGCCTTAAGAAAGTAAAAGTAAACAATGTTCTTTTAAACTCTTGCTTATAATGGAACAAAGAAACTCTATGGATGTTAATGTAAACTAAATTAGCGAACCATTTTTTTTCCTAGATGCCCCAACTCAAAAAAATCACCAATCAAATTATCAAAACTATCATATATGTGCACTATTTTTCTGAATCTCATAAACTCCTCAGTAAAACATGAGGAGTCTAAATACAACAATATAGACAGGGTAGGATAACAGGAATGTATGCAATAACGTAAATGAAATAATTGACTGACTTGGTGTTGACTCTTAAGTGACCACATAGATACATCTCTAGAATGATCCCTCAAGATCCCCAAAAGGTACATTCACTGCTGGCTGTCCTCTTCTCTTTCCTTCCACTTTTCTCAGCATTATTTATTTCTCAAGTGAGCTGGGTCTTCACATAATGTGTCCAAATATGAGACTAGTCATTTATGTCTCAAATCCAACTTTTGTTTCCATAGAGGGCCAAAGAAAAAAAACAATTGCCTGCACAATTCTAATATTTGTACATAAAAACATGTCATGGAAGTATCTTTTCCAAGGCTTTCACTACTGCTTTTCAAAGTGCAAGTCTGCATTTTTCACTGACTCTAAGGCTTACTCTAATGATAAACCTATTTCTCATAATCATACATTGTTTACAGAATAGTAAGCCTTTACCTTCATTTATCTTTTCCCATGTAAAAGCAACAGTTTGCGCCGTCTACGTTTGGAGATAAATCAATGAATTTTAAATGTAAAGATTCTGTTACCTATTGTTTTCCTCTAACAGGACAACAGGAAAAGTATGTGCTTTATATTATTTTAAGGCATTTATACCTCACAAACTGTGCAAAGAAACCTGGGCCACCTCACAACAAAAAAATATTAATTTCTGTTATTAATTCGGGAGTATGGCTATTATAATTACCACTTCTGTTGATGTTTCTGCGTGTTCTGAAGTAACGTGCTCTTGAAGAGATGTTTCCGTATAACCCATTTTTCCACAATATGGACAAGTAAAAGACTGTGGCTGCTCTACAGAGAAAGCTTCTCCACCATAGTATAAATCTGAAATAATAAAAGTACATGACAATTGCAGCCAAAACCAATTATCATCTTGGAAATATGGAAAAAATTCTTTTTTTAAAAAAAAGTTTTTAAAAGCTATTTTAGCACAACATACAATTTACTGGACTGAACCTTCTGAATATAAATTATTAATATATAGTATTCAAAAGGAAAAGGGAAATAAACCACATATAACCTCAACTAGCCAAACATTTATACTGTCCTATTTTTTTCCACTGTGATTATATGTTATAATCATATTATTTAAACTATAAGAATCAAGGGTAATGTGATCTATAACATGAATTTATAACACAAATAAATCCAAGACTACTAAATACTGGTAGCATCTATTTTTCTCTTTGCTTCCTGTATTGAGAGAACACGAATGCCAGCAATTATTAAGATATTTTGAAGTAACGATATACATCGTGGTTTCCTCAAAATCTTACAGCATTTAGACAGTTGGACTCGTAGGGAAGGTTCATAGCTAAACAAATAAGAGAAAAATTCAAGCTGAAATATAAATAGCCATTCTTCACCTTTGTTCAAACTGAAAGCCCCTAGTCCACAGGTTATAACCACTTGGTTCAATGACTGTTCAAAGTTACGGTGATGCTGAATGAGTAGTAACTATGAACTGTCCTAGAAGTTGCAGCTTCCCAATGGTTGCAATCCAGGTACTTGGTGCCAGCTTGCAATTATGATGCTGTAGCATGCTGCGGTTACATGATTGCAACTTCCAATGTGATTGTGATTTCTTGCTGGCTTCCCTCAAGCAAAGTCAATGGGGAAACCAGCAGGAAGTTAGAAGTTACCCCAGCCAATTTTCATCTGTCTGTGCTCTGTAGCACCTCCCCCACTCCACCCACTGGAGCACCTGCCCCTCCCCCCTGCTGCCTGGAATTCCAGTCTTTTCCTGTTTAATGACTGATATGGTCCTGGGGTTATGACAGCAACCAGGACAGCCATCACTAAGGGATGCAGTGTGACAGCATCACTTAGTGATGGAAATTTTAGTCCCAATGGTAAAACTCTTCTTAAAATATCCTGGGCATATATAAAAACTTCTCAATTCAAATCCAAGTGGAATTATTTGCTATGTGCCCCCTGACAAGTGACACACTGAAAATAACATATGCCACCAGTGAGCACTCTGGGCCTTGTAAGCCTTCTGCAATACTAAATCTTATTTTTACCGACCACAAAACTGCTCCAAATAAATCTCCAAATACCTTTTTCATTATCCAAGCTGTTAAGTTTCCTGGATCTGCAACATGACTGCTATCCATGAGAGAACATGTGTAAGCTCTTTGGCTAGCTACGTGGCCAAAAAAACTTCCTAACCATGATGGCTTTCTTGTATCAGCTATGTATTTAGTGGCCTGAGCTTATAAATATTCAAAGGGCCCATCTGCAATTGAAATAACGGTATGCGCTCAGGTGGATGTGTGCTTTTTCCCTAGAGCAAATTCTTGCCCGTTTCTCATTACTTAAAATTGTGCCAAAGCAGTCTGTTTAGCAAAATATTAAATCACAGTTAAGGAACAACAATAACTCTGATCAACTAATATTTAAAACCAACAACAGAGGTAGTCCTTGACTAGCCCAACTACAATTGGGAGCAGAATCTCCGCTGCTAAGCAAGGCAAATGTTAAGTGAGTTACACCGAATTTTATAAGCTTTTTTTGCCACAGTTGTTAAATGAATCACATGAACATCAAAGAAACCTGGCTTCCCCTGTTGACTTTGCTTGTTGGAAGCTGGCTGGGAGGGTCATAAGATTGCAATCACACGACACCAGGATACTGCAACTATCTTAAATACATGCTGTTTGCCAAGCACCTGAATTTTGATCATGTGACCACGGGGAAGTCACGTTTTCCAGTGCTGCTGTCCTTTTAAACAGTTGCTGAATGAATGGTTGTAAGTTGAGGACTACCTGTATATTTGCTATTATCGAGATGCAGTTAGAGAGATGGCCGCTTTTAGCAGGGAAGGAGCACTGACTGCCTTTCCGCAAAACAGGGATTATTTCAATAAAGGTTTATTGAAAAATCATTCTTGCAGATAGACATATTAATCATGGCTTGCCACCAGATCTTCATTTGTTTCACCAATATCTGAATAATAAGTTAAAATTCATACAGCATATACATGACATATCACATCTTACCAGATTTACATTAAGTAGGTCATCTAACCCTCCTTAGACCCAACACTGTAGTTAAGATTCCTTGTAGCAACCACAGCCAGAAATCGTGGCTTACAAAGTCATTGATCTATGTCAGGGGTGTCAAACCCGCAATATCACGTGATGTGTCGTGACGTATCACGACTTTTTTCCCCCATTGCCGGCAATGGGGTGGGTATGGTTTCGCCTTGATGCATCCGGCTTGCGGGCCGGCAGTTTGACACCCCTGTTCTATGTGCTATCCAAGTTATGAAATTAAAAAAAATATATTAACTCTCACTTCCTGCTGCTGGACATTAGGAGCAGATCCAAAATAAAATCAATCTTTGCCCAGTTTTTCCACTGCTCCCAGTTCTGATTAGCCATCTCCCTCACACTCACCCATGTACAATGGCTCTAGTCTCAAGCAAGCCATCTGCCTTGATTTTTTACAATCCCCTGCAGGTCAACCATGTTTCTGGGGTATCACAGGTGGTGGGAGACAGAAATAGATGGAAACTATTATCAACAGCGGTCTGTCTCTCTCTGAATCATTGCCTGGGTGTCTCATGATTAGCCAAAGCCAAGGCGTACTGTGCACAAGTATCTAATGGCAGGTTAGTGTTAATATACCATCATAAAAAGAGTAAATTGTGGTTTCAAGCTACACTATTTTGCCAAATAATAAATTAAGATTTGATTTTGCTATGGCTTCATAGATGCTAAGGTCAAAAACAGCTGATTGCATTTCTACCTGCCCACGGATGAAATCTTTTTATGATGTTGAAAAGTGTTCACAAAGTGCCTACAAGAAAGACTGAAGTTAGAAAGAGATGGGCTATTATTATTATTTTTTAAAAAAAATTACGATCAGCCTTCCTTCCAGAGTTAATTCAACAATTTCCCAATTTAACAGAAGCGCAACATTACTTTGACCTCCCCAGAAACCAAAACATTAAGCTTCCTATCTTCACATCGCTAACATTTATTGGATGCTGAACTGATAACCATAGTGTAAATTACAACAAACACCCTAGATAAGTATATTAATAGTAGTAAACTTATGATACCTGTGTAATAGTAAGGTAACAGGTCTATTTACACATAGCATGAAAAAGAAAGAGTTGCTGGTATGACTGGAGCACTGAACAGACTAAAGGACCAAAGGTATGTTCTCTATCCACATTTTTTAAAATTCAGCAAAGATATTGTTGTTCTTTAAAAAGTCCTTAAAAATATAAAGAACTGGACATAACTAAAGCTTTGCTGTATAAATGCCTAATGACTTTTAAAGTTTGCCTTTGGTTTATGCTATCAAAACTGCCACAAAGCTCCTTTCACATATAGTGAAGACAAAGTGCTTGACAGAATTGAGAAACACCCAAACTAGGCAGACACAGCTGCTGTATTGTGATAGGAGCATTGTATATGGACTGCACAGTGACACTTATGGTTATGAGCTGCACTGAAAGAACACAACACAGCAAAACAAATTCTATTGGAGTTGAGGAAGTGTGCTGAACAAATGTAGATTTCAATATAAAGTTAGATGAAAAATTGAATTGCTCCTCTAAAACGATGTCAATCGGAGTGTGATTAGATGCCAAAAAGGTTACCCATCATCAATTACAGTCTCTCCCTGGATATGCTGGTTGATAATACCAACCCTTAGGAAAATGCAGTCAATTCCTGGCAGGCTGCCCAGGGCTCCACGGGTATGTTCAACTATTCCTTCATTGACTTGGCCAGGTAATATGCTATGACTGGCTGAATGTCATCCTGGCAGATGGTCTGGTTGCTTATCTTTTCTGTAATTGTGCCTGATTTCTGCTCCACAAACTCAATACCTTTAGCCACGTTGCCTTCTGAAGGAAATCTGGGTTGCTGCTAGAAACGCCTTTCTGCCTCCTCCTTCTTGGTGTTTGTTTTTTTGTCCTTTACTTTTTTTTACAAACATGGCTTACCAACTCAACTCGGTATTTATTCTGGACTATCTGCTCTGTAGTAATGTGATTTCTAGAAGTATTTTCTTTTACAGGAACAGTGGATATGTGATTACAAATTGAATTGGATAAATTCTACACAGTAGCTGGATTAGATGTTATTTCAGAGGACTGGACATAATTTAAAAATCAAATTATGGATCTAGTTATGTAAAAGCAAGATGGAATTAAAAATAAAGTTAACAAAGAGTGTGTACAATTAATGGCTAAAGCACTGGAAATTGAGAAACACGAGTAGTAGTCCTGTTTTAACCACGAACAAATGGGCAACTTTAGCCCATCGCTCTGTCTCAGGCCTAGAAAGGAGGCAGTAGAAAAACACTTCCAAAACTGTTGCTAAGAAAACTACATGTAGTTTTCCAGGAGTTGAAATTGACTCAAAGAAAAAAGTCCTGCCATTATTCAAGGAGAGAGCAATAATCAAAATGACCATTCTTTCCATTTTCCCCCCTAACACTGCACACTCTCAATATCAATGCTCAATATGAAATTATTTTAGACATTAGCTTAAAAATAACTACACTAAGACAAATCATCCAATATAAAGGCCAATGAATATTGCATTGTCTATTTTTGATATAGTTCAACCCAGATGATTAATATTACGACGTTTAAATGTGCATAGACTGTAACCACCATCTGGTTCTTTTTGGGCTAAGAGTTAAACATTTCACTTACTTATAGTTTATACTCTCTAATTCAACACCTCTTACCCCGTTTTTTAAAACCATCTACTGTACTATTTAAATATGAAGATAAATTCACCCAGATGGAAGGGCTAGATGACTTTATCATGTTAGTTATTTAATTATAGAGAATAAAGCCATCGCTATGGAATACTGTATACACAACAGAGGGAGTGAACAGATGCTCTAAGCCCATTTTACAGGTCTTCTAGTTTAGCTACTGCCTCTTTTAGCAACCCTTTGCAATTACGATGGTAATGAAAAAGTAACTTTGCAACCAGTCCACATATTTACCAGCCTTTGCAGATGTGCAAAGCAAAGGAAAGCTGAAGTAACATCAAAAACACAGTTGCCGTTTCACTCAGTGACCACTTCACTTAACAACCAAGTTGCCGGGCTCAATTGTGGCTGCTAAACAAGGACTACCTGTACTGTCTTATCTTCAAAAGCATCACATGGGTCATCAGTTGAGTTCATTGCAAGCATCTGAGAAGTAGTATTTTACTGGCAAAGGCACAGGTAGTCCACGACTTACAACAACAATTGAGACCAGAATTTCCATTGCTAAGCAATGTGATTGTAAAGCAAGACTCCATCACTTAGTGATGGCAATCCCTTCAGTCCCATTTGCTGTTGTTAACTGAATCCCATAGTTCAGTGATGGCGAACCTTTTAGAGACCGAGTGCCCAAACTGCAACCCAAAACCCACTTATGCATCGTCGGGTGCCGGGTGGGTGTGGCCCATTGGGTGGGTGTGGCCCATTGGGTGGGCGTGGCTGCAGTGGTAACAGCAGACTGGGTGGGACTAAAAAGTTCAATCAATCAATTCCAACTTTGCAAGATCTTTTTTTTTCAGTGAGAAGTTGAAATTGACTGATTGATTGAACCTTTTTTTTGTGTACATGGCGGCAGAGGCCTAAAGCGAAAAGGTTTTATAAAACCCAGCTGAAAGCCTAGGACTGGGGTGACGGCGCGCATGCCCACAGAGAGGGCTCTGAGTGCCGCCTCTGGCACCCGTGCCATAGGTTCGCCACCACTGCCATAGTTGTTAGGTGAGGCAACTTCCTGCTGGCTTCCATGACCAAACTCAGTGGGGAAGCAATCAGGAAGTTGCAAGTCCTAGGCTGGCAGCCAGGTTAACCTGTTGGCTTCCCCATTGTCTTTCTGGGGAAGTCAACAGGGAAGGTTGGAAATCACAATCATGTAACTGCACTTGGCAACCTATGGTAAACTCAACAGTGTTACCAGGCACCCAGATTGGGGTCACATGACCATGAGGGTGCAGGAACAGCTGGAATTCCGAGATCAGTTGTAACCATGCCTTTGTAACTTGGGATCATCTCTGACCAAGTGATTGTAGGTTGAGGACAATTGATTATGACAGCTAGTTTGGTGTAGTGGTTCAAGTGCAAACCTAAAAAGCAGGAGACTGTGAATGCTAGTCCTCCCTTAGGCAGAGCTGGCTGGGTGACTCTGAGCAAGTCACTCCCTTTCAGTCAAGTACACCCCACTACGGGGTGTTGTTGCAGGAAAAATAGAAGGCAAAAATACCAAATATGTTAGCTGTCTTGAGATGACAATGAACACACACACACACACATACATACGCAAGATAAAAATATAATAATGGTAATGCTCAAATATAATTAAATGCATTAATTTCAATCTTTCTAGTCTATGTTGGAAAGAGTGTAATAAAGCTGCAAACTGCTAATATTTAAGTCTCTTCAGTGACTCAGAATCACTGCCTAAATTGCAGCCATCCCAGCCTGCAGGGCTTTAAAGGAAAAAAATATTTGTCTTCCATTTCTCACACAGAAGCACTGCTACTATCTCCTCTAAGGAAATAGCAGAGCTAGGGAAAAAATCTCTTGTGTGCTAGGCTACTGTATCAGCAAACTTTGGAGTATTTTTGTATGGGCAAAATGTTCTTGCTTGCCCCTTTCAATGTCACTGCCAGGGTTTCTGTCATTGTTTCTCAATCTTCCAGCACCCCCCACCCAAAAAAAAATCATTTGCAGGGAAAAAAATCTGTTACCATCTGTTCAAAATTGGTGTGATTTTGTCATTTCTTTTCCTGTTTGTAAACAGTAACAGTTGAAGTGCTAATCAAAATGCGGACAGCAAATTTAGTAAGAGACATATCACAGGGAATATATACCGAGATAACAGTACATAACGACAATGAAATAATATTGGTGCATGCACACACATGCACACTCTCCTAAGCAAAAGAACTAAAAACACGGAGTAGAATTTGATGCAAGATCAAAGTAACCCAATGAAGAGAAAAACGTGGAAGAAAGGAAAAGTAGGAAGAAACATGGAAAGGTAAGAAAAGCAGGAAGATAAACAATTCACAAAATCCTCTCACTGTTTCTAAAATACTTTACTGTATACTTTATTGTTCAGATGAAAAAACTGGGAAAAAGCATGTACTGTGTTTTCCCCAAAATAAAACCCGGTCTTTTTTTTTTTGCTTCCAAAAGAGGCACCAGGTCTTATTTTCAGGGTGTGTGTGTGTCTTTTTCACTTACCTCGCAGCAGCGGCACCAACAGCCCCAGCCAGGCAGCCCACTTCTTCTGCAGCCGAAGGAGGCCTTCTGGAAAGGCCTCTGACTGCGAAATGCAGGCCGGCGTTCCACTCTCAGCTACAGAATGAAGCTGCTCCTTCGGCCGCAGAAGAAGTGGGCCGGTGAGGCAAGTGTCAATCCATGGGAGGCCTGGCTGCAATGGTAAGCTTTACCCTCCCACCCCCATCCTAGCTTGATTTTTAGGTGTGCACCTCGTCCCAAAACTAGGGGTTATTTTGGGGGGTAGGGCTTATATTAGGGCCACCCCAAAAAGCAAGCTAGGGCTTATTTTCGGGGTAGGTCTTACTTTCGGGAAAACGTCGTATAAGCAAAGTATTATGTAATGTATATTGTTTTCCTCCCGGAGCACTATGATACAATAGTCTCAATTAATTTTTTGCCGGCATCTAGAAATTGGATTTTTCAATCACTCGAATCTTTCCTGTACTTACGTAATTTTTAGGTATAGTCCAAAACCAGTATAAAAGGAACCTCCTGAATTAAATTTCATCTGTGTTAAGAAAAATCCAGACAGACATTCCTAACACAGTTTTCTGATAAAATATTACAGACTGAAGACATTCACAGAATTAAGCATCACACTAATCTACGAGTTGCCATGCTCTGCGTATGCCTCAAAGGCTTTCAGGTTGGGCAACTGCAAACTTTTCTATATCAAATTCAAAATGATAGGTATTCATTTTGTTGTGCTTTGTATCAAGACCTTCTAGTTCTCATTGCCATCTCCCACTGTGCTCTTCCTGCGGAAAATGAAAAGAAAAGCTAATTTTATGCTCACTGCGTGACTTGGAGCAAGTCACATTCTCTTACCCCAGCTATCCCATAAGGCTGTTGTTACAGGGGAAAATAGGAAAGAGCAGCCAGTCTTCCCGTATGTAGCATTTGCCCATAAGTCCATACTTCTCACTGATTTAATCAGTTTTAGATATTTTATTTTTATTTGTACTTTTAGTTTGTTTTGTAATTGTATGTATGTACGATCTCACTTATTCTGGCTATGTCCTACAGTGGAATTGACTGGAGAATGCTGGGAAGAGTTAGGGGGATGGCTGGACACCATCAAAACTGGCCCCAGACACAGCATAGAACAATTCAAAGATGTAGTGCAAGATCATAAGATGTGGAGAGACCTGGCCCACAGAATCCCCAAGAGTCCAAGAGTCAGACATGACCGAATGGATAACATTATCATATATGTGAGAGCCATTTAGTGTAGTGGTTAAGACACCAGGTTAGAGTGTGAGTTCCAATCCCACCTTAGGCTCAAGTCCAGCTGGTGACTCTGGGCCAGTTCCTCTGTCTCCACCCTAGGGAGGAGACAAGGACAAACCACTTCAGAAAATCTTGTCAAGAAAACTGCAAGGACTTTTTGTGTAGTTGATAGGAGTCAAGACTGACTTAAAAGGCGCACTTGCACACAGGTGCATAAACACACAAATATGTATGCATATATTTGTGTTGTATATGTGTGTGCGCGCACACACACACACACACACACACACAGGAAATGAAAAGAAAAACAGTTTTGGAAATCCCCGTTTAAAAAGGAGCCCACATTTTCTTATTAAAACAAGTTCTTAATGTCAAAAAAAACTATTTCTTCATAGGAGGCAAATTCTCATAGCCATATTCAAATTAGTATTTGTGACATAACATTTTTGCCCTTTTGACTTAAAAGAAAAATCAAAATGACTATATTACTGTAGCTATTATAGGTCACCGAAGCACAAATAGTGTAATCTATGCGGACATCAACATTCTATTTTAAAATTTATAAAAAAACACACACATAAAAAAGTGAAACTGAACAGATACTTTTACACAAACGTTTCCCCAAAAAAGGAAAAGAAAAAGGTATCAACAGATAAAAAAGAAAAACTTGCAGTGAGTAAGTTATTGCCATTTGTTAAGGATAAATTGTCTTTGGCTGATTTAAATATATAAGTAGTCCTGGACTTACAATCATTTGTTTAGCAACTGTTCAAGTTATAACAGCACTGAAACCACCATATAATCTTGATCTATGCCACTTTTTTTCACATGTCATGAATAGAAATGTTTTGATTTTAAAATGAAGCAGAGAACTATCAAGCAAAATGTGAGCACATTTACAGCAGTTACAATCCCTCTATTATTTACAATTCTAGAAGATATTTGAAATATGAAAAAAGAGTGTAAAAGCTATAGAAATACCAAAGCCAATAATGAAATCTTTCCCACAGCAATCTTGGTTGAATGTTCATTCGACTAATATATTTTCAAATTTGTTTCTCCTATCATATTAGTTCTAAGACCTCTCTTGTTTTTTTCCTTCTAATTTTTAAACCACAAAAACCCTAAGCAAATTTACAATTCAAACAGTAAAAGAAAATACCCCTTAACTCATACAAGTTGATTCCGAATCAAATGACATGGCAGCTTTAAAGCGTAAGTTGGCTAGAAGGACCTCAGTTTTAAATGATTTTAAATAAATAAATATTCTAATTAAAATTATTTTAATTATCTGTTGGTACACTAAAGAAACCTCCAATGTAAAACCTTTTTTCCCCTCAGGTACAAGTCATCACGCAAATGCTGCCATTATTTACTTGCCTCCTGACATCTGACACAAGAACACAAGTTACTGCATTTTTTAATGGCACACATATCCTCACCTGCCTCACTTCCAATCCTTTCCTCAAAGGTGCCAAAGAAAAAGAGCAAAAATCTGTGGTGGGGCATCCATCCGTCTACCAAAAACTCAAGTTAGTTTAATAGAGCTTTAAAGTTACAATCTACAAAACCATAATACATATGCAATATTGAATTTTTGTGTTTTTACTATTTTTTATGTTTATTTTGTTTTTTTCCTCTTTGTTCTGTGATAAAATGCCAGAAGTAATTTTTGTTGACTTAGAAATACAGGCTGCTAAGTAAGTAAGTAAATAAATAAATACATAAAAGACAAGAATCATTTACCAAAATCTACCCTTGTTAGTATGCACTGCATTGGATGGTCAGTTGTATGCCTTGTCGTCGTTGCACCACTTTCATAACAAGATGCACACAGATCGTAATCGTAGCAAATTAAACACTTGTATCTGCGACCTCGGAAATTTCCTTTTAAACATGCATCGCAGCTGACACCTGCAAAAAAATAAACAGAATCCATTAGCTATTATCTACTTACATAAGCAATAGACATCTATGCAATTTCATTGCAATACCACTGTCCTGAATTACTATCAAATATCTTATTCTTAGTTGAAAATTAATGTTCATGATTTCATAATTATCCTGAACATGCTCATCACATGATAACAATCAACTAAAATGCTGACTATTCACATTCTCAGGTACTGTAGCAGTCTCCAACATGAGGACTTCCAGATCAATTTTGAGAACCATAACAATACTTACAAAGAGTACGACCACCAAAGCCTGCTTACAACAAGTTTATTTCAAAAAAAGATGGCATTGTTTGTAGCCCATTTAAATGGGGGTGTCACTGTGAGACAACTGTAAGATAGAGAGGTGGACTGACAGACAAGAAGGGATAGAAAAAGACAGTGCAAGCTTGCTTGCTGCCCAGAATAAAAAGGCCCTCCTCATTCATGGACTGCAGCAAAACAGGAACTGTCAAATCTTTAATTTAATTTAATTTTACCCTAATTCTCACTCTCTCCATCTCCTCCCTCCCGCAAACACTACGGGACTGAGGGAGATGTACAAGGCTGTGGAATTCAGCAGGTTTATCAGAGAAACTAAGGCCAACAGTTGTACTCCGGAACAAAAGCATTGATCTGTGTCCACACAGGACAAACAAAATGGCTGCATGTCTTGCCGCCTATAGATGTACTGTTAGAGCCAAGCACAGGACTGAACCCCCCTCTTTCCACTTGCCTGATCCCCACATCACTGGTGTAGCTCTCGTTACCAGCAGCTGCTGTCCAGAAAACTACAGGTGTTTACGTCAATGTATAAAGCTTTCAAAGTTGCAGACTTCAAACTAATTGACCAGTCTTTATGAAAGGCTTGTGATGATCTGAGTTTGAGATCCTTGTCCTAAAGTCCAAAGATTTTATACACTCCATTATTTTGGTAGTTCACACTACCAAAGAAAAATAAAAGCATTTCTACACAAACCAAACACATATCGTTCTTGTAATACATTTCATTCTGACCAGGGCATGCTGACATAAATACTCTTGTTTAATAAATGTAACTTAACTATATCTACTTAAGTTAAAAAGGGAAAGAAAAGAACAGAGTCTGAGATTACTACTAACTCTTGGTAGGAAAGGAATATGTACTAGTTGGTTCTAGTTATATACAGACTAAAGTTTTCACTGGGTTGTCCATTAAAAGCTTATTGTTTAAAGTTGTCTAGAAAAGCACTGATAAAATATCTCAAGCACAGATTAAGAACATAATATATCAGATCTGAAGCAGATAATGTATGTCATTAAAATCATACCATGTACAAAAATCTTTATATTAGCTTTGCAAATATGTCAAATTAAAAATAAATAAATTCCAAAACGTTATTGAATTTCAAAATCTTCCAAATCCTATTTTCTACTAAAAAAAGAATCTGAAAACTTTTTCATTGTTCAGAAACAGCTGAACTGAAATATTTTACCAGAAGGGAAAGCAAAAAGTGGATTTGCAATTTGATATATATATATACGCTTATATATTTCTTCCAATGTGAGTTTATTGGGTTCAACAATACTCCTTTGATCATCATCACTGTCTTTCTTTGAACATGTTCAAATTTCTCTGAATCCTTCTTGAATAGTGCCCAGAACAGGACCCATGACCCAACCAAAGCAGAATAAAGTGGAACAACTGCAAGCTGTGATTTGCAAATTACATCTGTTGATGCAGTCTGAAATTGTATTTGCCTTTTGCAGCCACACTACACTTCTGGCTACTATTCTATTTCTAGTCAACTACTATTGACTAAAAGATCTCTTTTAGAAGTATCTTTATCATCTTACACTCCATAAATTTGATTTTTGTTTCCTAGGTAAAGGGGCGTTGTCTTACCTGAACGCCTTTTCTCAGCATGACGATGGAGAATCCACCAATGGTCAATCCTAGTCTCGACTTAGTCTATCCGGGCAGAAGACGAAGTTAACCCATTGGTGAAATTGATCCCTGGTATGCCATAGCTTCTTCTTGGGAGATAGGATTGACCATTGGTGGATTCTCCACTTGTCATGCTGGAGAACTTCATGTTTGTCCTTATTAAAATTACTGTTATTTTCAGGCCATTTATCTGATCTGCTAAAATTAGCTGTTCCATTGATCAATCATTTTCACTTTCAGGAAATTCCACCTTATTTCCAGGTTGAATCACCCTCTGAGAAGCCCCTGCCCTCAGATTTTACGGAGAATAAATCGATGCCCTCATCTCTGTGACAAACCTTCAAATATTGGAAGACTCCTATCATGTCTCCCCTGAGCTTTCAAAATTTCATTAATATCTCCAGGTACTTCAAGCAATGGTAAAACTATTGTAAAATTGAGAAGTTAATAGCAGCTACTCAAGAAAGTCATTGTGTTTACAAATACAATTTCAGAAGAAGATCAAGAAAACAAACAGCTATGCACTGATTTGCAAACAGTACCATCTTTCCAACCAAAACTCTGCACTGGATTAAAATTTCAAATTTGGCCATCAATTATGCTACCACAGTATCATTTATCATGGTCTCTCTTAAGAGAGTAAGGAACTCAAATATTAATACCTTTATATACTGTAGCTGCCCATCACATATACACATATCACATCTGACTCTGAATGGCAAACAATTAAAAACAGAATAAAAACAATAACCAAATTTGTAAAAGCACAAATAATATAAAATAATAGATACTACAAAAATCTAATTAACTATCTGACATTAGGTAGGCGGCTGTCAATATACTGTGCAGAAAAATTATTAATATAATTTTCAATACTAATTCAATACATTTTTAGTTTAAATAAGGCAAGGTAGGATAGGTTTGTATTTAAATGTTTCCAATGTTTCCAATATAATTTTCTATATTAAGTGGCATTATTTAGCTAACATTGAGATTTTTATTTTTTATCGCATATTTTAGAATGTTCATATAGTTAAGCCAAATAATCAACATAGAATACAATGTTTTATACAGTGCATTTAAAATAAAATACTAGCAAAATTAAAAATCTTCTCTAGACTATTATCTAGAGTTGCAATATATAAAAAATTGTACTATAATGCAAAAAGCAAAAAAAAAAAAACAGTTTAAAGTCTTCAGTTCAGAATTTTCTGGAACCAACTTCAGCAGAACCGTATCTGTACTTTCAAAACTGTACTTATGTTGAAGTTAATGATAACTACTATCTTTAATACACTATAATTATTAAGTATGATCAAACTTTGAATCCATCTGCAATGTTAATTACAGAGACAGGCTCATCAATAGGACTTTGTATAAATCATCGGGTCAAT
Organism: Protobothrops mucrosquamatus; assembly: GCF_001527695.2. Taxonomy (NCBI): domain Eukaryota; kingdom Metazoa; phylum Chordata; class Lepidosauria; order Squamata; family Viperidae; genus Protobothrops; species Protobothrops mucrosquamatus. The sequence goes on along the minus strand of NW_015387015.1, from coordinate 295,148 downwards.
TGAAAGGGAAAACATAACTATTTGAAGATTCTAAGTAAAATTAGCATTTCCAAGTTTCAGCATACAAGTGCGTTCTAGAATATTAACACTCATTTCAACCAGGTGTTCCATCTAAAAAAATGCTATAGAATTACTCTACAAAATCAATGCTTCTTATGTTTTTAATCTTTAAGATGGAAGCTTAAAATAATTTACTCACAATGCTGATCAAATTACATGTGTCCTAATTTTAATAAAAACCAGCAATGCAGATGTTTAGTTTCTCCCTATGATGTGGATTTCATCAGCAAAGATTGGTCGAGACAATATTATAATCAGGACTGAGAACTAGCAAATATAAAATAGCCTTAATATTTTTTATTTGTTAGATATTTTTATGTCCTGAAAATATAATGTCAAAGACTAGAAAGCTTGTGCAGACACTTGTTTTTGAAGTAGTTTTGTATTCCTCTTTTCCTTCTTAGGAGTGAGTAGGTATAATATCACTGCTTCAACACTTGACAGAAAATGAGAAGATTGGCATTGCTGCTGTCTTGAGAGAACAGCCAAGTGATAGAAAGTTGAGAAAAAGAACAGAATCAGGTGATCTCAAATTGTGGATGAGGATCAGTGATAAAATATCAAAGAAGACTCCATTCCTATGGCAAGGTCAGGCCAGAGGAGACTGCTGCTACTTGATCAAAGCTTTTGCAATTGAGTAAAAAGGCAAAGAGACAGAAGACAGACTTAGAACAGCAGCCCAATCCAAGGGGATTCATTCTTTCATACTGGTTTAATAAAATATGAAGATTCCATAAATTTTAGCTTCTGCAAAGGTTAATAAGGTATGCCTATCTGTAAGAAATAATTTATTACCTCAGAACTTTTTTTTCCCTCCAACTCAAGTACCTCCACCACAGCTAACATACATTAGTCAATGTTTATAAAAAAAAACTGCAGTCCATTTGCTTTCTCCTAATCTAGGTTATTCATCCATCACTGCAGCAGAAGAGATACTGAAGAGGAATGTGGATTCTTCCTATTAAATTTGACTGTTCAATATAGGAAGCTTCCAATAAAAGTGTGGAAATTCTCCCATAGTGAAAAACATTTTATAGCAGATCAGGTCTTTGCCAAAACAAGG
>NW_015387015.1:257872-293826 GCF_001527695.2 Protobothrops mucrosquamatus | reverse complement strand
TGTTACAAAGTTACAATACTGTTGTGTAATGATGTTATACAGGTAATCCTTGACTTATGACTATTTGTCCAGTGAATGTTCGAAGTTACAACAGTGCCAAAAAAAGTAACTCACAGTTGGTTCTCAAAGTTATGGCCATTACAACCCTTCCATAGTCACACTATCAAAATTAGACACTTGGCAGACTGCCCAACCAAACGTGGAAGCTCAGAATATCCTGGATTGGGGTGGGTCCTTGGCTAACCACTGGTAGAATTTGGTTAACAGTGGAATGGCACGAGTGCTGCCAGAGTTGGTCTAGACTCTAGCGTTAATCTTGGTATTAATTTAATCTGATTGTCTCTTTTGATGCCATTCAAAAGCCAAAAAACGAAAAAGACCAAAAACAACATCCCACCAGCAATCAACAGCTTCATGAGCAGAGATAAACACTAAGATTAACACTAGACCAACAATCAAGAAGTAAACAATACCCCCGTCAAGGAATTATCAATACAAACAAGAGAACAGCAGACAACAGCCCAATCAAGGAACCACCATGACCACTCCCAGCAACACTGACAAGGCAAGCCACTAGTGTGTAAAAATAACGGCAAACCCCACTCCCTCCTAGCAGATGGTTTATTTATTTATTCAATTTCTATAGCCACCCAACTCAACAAAGTGACTCTGAATAGCTTGCAATTCTAAAATTATAAAACAGTTTAAAAAACATTGAAACATATTGCATATTGACCCCAACAATCTGGATCCTCATTTTACCTATCTCAGAAGGATGGAAGGCTGAGTCAACAATCTTGAGCCCCGTCAGGATCAAACTCCATTCTGCGGACAGAGTTTGCCTGCAATACGGCCTTTTAACCACTGCACCACTAGGACGGGGTTTGTCTTACCTGAACGCCTTTTCTCAGCATGATGATGGAGAATCCACCAATGGGTTTTGCTTGTCTTCTGCCCGTAGACTAAGTCTGCCAAATTCGCCTCGCCTCTCTTCCTGGGCCCTCCTCCCAGTCTCGACTGAGGCAAAGCTGTTGGCTATGTTTCCCGTATGTTGCCTCAATCTTTTCCCAGCACAGGACCTGACTGGCCCTAAGGGTGGGAGTGGATTCTCCATCGTCATGCTGAGAAAAGGCGTTCAGGTAAGACAACGCCCTTTCTCCAGCATGACGAATGGAGAATCCACCAATGGGACGTACCAAAGCCTCACTGTCCCCGTGGGTGGGAAGCCGTCTGGGCCTGTGTCCCACTTCCTGACACTACGTATTGGAGGACCCTCCTGCCAAATGAGGCCTCCGCCGATGCGAACTTATCTAACTTGTACTGTCTAACAAAAGGGGAAGGTGACGCCCACATCGCCGCCCTGCATATTTCCTCAATCGGTGCCTGAGTCGCCCACGCTGCTGTTGCAACGCTGCGAGTGGAGTGGGCAGTGATTTGTCTAGGAACTACTAGCGATTGCCCTTGATATGCCTCTGCTATGCACCTCCTGATCCACCTGCCTATTGTGGATGCTGTGACGCTTCAACCCCTTGAGTGTGAGTGGAAGGAAACGAACAGGGCCTCAGATTTGCGGAAGGGTACAGTTCGCTTTATGTATTGCCTTAAGGCCCTGCGAACGTCTAAGGTGCGCCATTTGCATTCCAATTCATGGGAGGGCTGAGGACAAAAATCTGGTAGCACCTCTTGTGCCCTGTGGAATAGGTAATTGACCTTGGGAATGAAGGAGGGGTCCAAACGTAGGACCACCCTGTCCGCGTGGAATGTGCAGAGATCTTCACAGATAGTGCTGCCAATTCTGAAATACGCCTTGCCGAAGTAATGGCGATCAGAAATGCGACCTTAAGGGTCAAGCACTGTAATGTGCAGGTCCGGATAGGTTCAAATGGAGGTGAGGTAATGGCCTGTAGGACCTCAGACAGGTCCCAGGAGGGATATCTATGGATTGTGGGTGGTCTGTTATTTGTTGCGCTCTTTATGAAGGATCGCAACACTGGGTGCTTGGCCAGTGGTTCAGAGTTGCCATATGTGAGAATAGTGGGCAGGACGGCTACCTGTCTGCGAATTGTATTAGGTGCTAAAACCCTGTCAAGCCCCTCCCATAAGTAGTCTAAGACTCTTGGGATAGTAATCTTAAAGGGGTCTAGTTGCTGCTTTGTGCACCAGCTGCAGTAATTTCTCCACGTGGAGTCGTAAATTCTGTTGGTCGTAGGCCTTCTTGAGGCCTGGATTGTCTTGATGACTCTTTGTGAATAGGCCTCCCGTTCTAGGAGGCTCCGCTCAAGTGCCAAGTGGCTAGTTGAAGCCACTGTGGCTCTGGGTGTTGTAGAGCCCCCTGACAGAGAGATTTTATCGTGGGGAATCCTCCATGGAGATATAGAAATACTTACAAGGTCGGCAAATCACGGCCGTCTTGGCCAGTGAGGCGCAATGAGTATCACCTCTGTTGTTCCTGTAATATCTTTCTGATAGTTGCTTGCATCAGAGGAAGAGGTGGGAAGCATATAGCAACCCCTTCGGCCAGTGTCCCTGGAGCGCACCTGCTCTCTCTGCCCCCAGTGACGGGAAGCAGAAGAACCTCGGGAACTGGGCATTCCTGGGGCTTGCAAATAGGTCCAGCACTGGGTGGCCGAACCTCTCTGATGCTTCCCTGAAGAGGGCTGGGTGCAGGCTCCACTCCGAGTGGTCCACCATTGCCCTGCTCAGAAAATCCGACTGCTACTCCTGAAATGTGCTCAGCCCTGAGGGAGGCTAGGTTGTCCTTGGCCCATGTTCCCAGTGATTGGGCCTCAGCCATGAGGGGTTTGGAATGTGTGCCCCCGTCGGTTGATGTGTGCCTTTGCCGCCACATTGTCTGTGAGCACTAGGACGTGCTGGTCCGCCACTGTGTTGTGAAAGTGACGGAGGGCCAGATGTATGGCTCTGAGTTCTAACCAGTTTATCTTGTTTCTTAGATCCTCTTTTGACCATTGGCCCTGTGCCAGTTGTGATTGTAGGTGTGCTCCCCAACCGAATAGGCTGGCGTCCGTTGTCAGAATGACTCTGACAGTCTCCTTGAACATGTGTCCCTTTCTCACTGCTGGAGACGACCACCACTGGAGCGACTTCAGGACCCTTGGTGGAACGCTTACTCGTCGGTTGGAGGAGACAATTCCCTTTTTTGGAACGGGAGTAGGAACCACTGCAGGTCTCTGGAGTGTAGCCGTGCAGAGCACGATTGCTAGACATGAAATCATCTTTCCCAGCAAGTGGGAGAGAGTGGCCTGTGTTGTGGTTCGTTTCTTTCGAATCAGCCTGACCAGGGATCGAATGCTGTTTTGGCATTCTTGAGATAGACTTCGCATTTTAGTGTGTCTATCACAGTTCCCAGATGAAGAAGGCAGGTCGATAGGACCGTCTGACTCTTTTGGAAATTTACTGAGAACCCATGTTCCTGAAGGGTTCTTAAGGTCAGTGTCAGATCTGGCTGTGCCGACTGAACTGACGAGGATTGGATGAGAATGTTGTCCAGGTAACACTGGATGCGCATAGGAATTGTTTGCAGATGTGTGGCGAGTGTCACCAGTACTTTTGTGAATACTCTGGGAGCTGAAGAAAGTCCAAAGGGCAGGGCCCTGTATTGAAAATGCTATCCTGCATGACAGAACCTGAGAAACCTCCGGTGTTTTGGAAGTATGGGAATGTGAAGGTAAGCCTCCGTCAGATCTATGGACGTCAGGAGGTCTCCCCTTCTGATGCCTGCTAATATTGACTGGAGAGTCTGCATTTTGAACTTTCTGTATGCCAGGTGGGCGTTCAGACTTTTTAAGTCTAGAATTGCTCTCCACACACACCCACACCAAACTCTTTGGGACTATAAATAAGATGGAATAAATTCCCTGTCCCTGCTGCCCTTTTTGCACCGGTTCTATGTCCTGGATATCCAGGAGGTGCTGGAAGGCCTCCTTGGTGAGGTTCTTTTTGGTCGGATATTTGGGTGATGGGCAAGGGACAAAGTGTCGGTGGTTTGGAGATGAATTCCAGTGAGAGGCCGTATCTGACAGTATTTAGGACCCAAAGGTCCGTGGTGGTGGCTTGCCATTTGTGAGTGAAAAGAGCCAGCCTGCCACCAATGGGGGAGTCCTCCCTACCGTCACTTGGATTTTCGAAAGGGGCAACCCCCCCGCTCCTCGAAAGGGTCATTTTGACTGGAATTGTTGTCTGAATCTGTCCCTGTTACCGGATCTGTTGCCCTGTCGGTCCAATCTGGGTTCATAAGGTCGGGAAAAAGTGGTAGGTTCTGGAAAAGGCTGTCTGCGAGGATAGGAGGAGACTCTCCTATCCATCCTCGATAGGTGGGCCAGGACCTTGCATTTGTCCTTGTTTTCTATTAGGTAGGGATTGAGGGCCTCGCCAAAGAATAGGCCGTCCTTGTAGGGTGTAGCCAACCGCCACTTTGCCTTAATGTTGGCTCGCCATTGTCTGAGCCACATTAACCTGCGTGCTGCAGTGTTGGACGCTATTGCCCTGGCAGAGTAATTTGCAGCGTGCAATGATGAATCTGCCATGAATTCTGCTGTCGCCACTAACCTCCTTAAATCATGGTGGGTTCTCTCCTCCTCTGGGGGGATCCTCGCCTGGTGTTGGCGCAGCCATAGCAGCGAAGTCCTAGCAAAAAAGGAGTTAGAAATGGCTGCCTTGATTGCCCACGCTGAGGCCTGGTGTGTCCTGCAGAAGGTGAGTTCCGCCTTTTTATCTTCCGACTTCAGGGCCTCCACCGCATCCCCGGATATCGTGGATGGTGAAACAAGAGCTGCTAGAGGTTCATTTACTATTGGAACTTCTATTACCTCCGATAAGGCTGGATCTATGTTGAACAGCTTGTCTGTCCCCCCCCATTGGAATGAAGGCCCCCGGTGCCCCCAAATTATTTGAATTGTGTCAAAGAAGAGAGGGGGACAGGGGATAAATTGTGTGTAAGTGGGCTGCTGTTTGTGTCCTGACATGCTAAGGGTCCCTCTTGGGGAAACCTCGGTCTCTTAATCTTTGCAGTGCTGCTGGTCTTGTGAAGCAAGGATTTGAATAAAGACGGGTTGAAAAGACCCATGAATGGTGGAGGGTCTGGGGATATATCATCATCCTCTGACAGCCCTTGATCCGTTTGCTCATAGTCCTCCGTGGGAGACTTCCTGCTTCTTGAGGACCGAGAAGGGGAAATTGATTCCTGGTATGCTGAGGCCTCCTCCTGTGAAAGGTAGGAACAGCCTCTTGAAACTACAGACCCGGCTCTGGACCTATGATGTCCTGAAGAGGCCATGGCCTGAGCAACGGCCTGTGATATCAGGGATTGTAAGTGTTCCGATGACAAGGCTTCCTGATTGTCTGAAAGACTAGGCCCTGCTGCTGAGTGTGCGCCTGGTGCCCCCGGGCTTTCGGGTCCCTTGCTTAGGGGGGAACTGTCTGCCTCTTTTTTCAGAGGTTCCTGACTAGGTTGCAGTGGGCCAAATATTTCCTCCTCCGTGTAAGCTGGTGGGGCTAGGCCAGCGTTTTAAGGGAAGGTAGGGTGACACGCGCTTCCCTGCCTTCCCCTCCCACTGTTTGACCAATCCGGTCCTAATCTATCCTGGAGGAGAGGAGATTTATGGTTGCCTTGGTTGTTTGAAAGAAATACCAATTGCTTTGAAAAGGCTCGTTTGAATGCTTAGTTCCCCCCCCCCACTCCGGAGGCCACGTGGAACCAAAATGGCGACCGGCCTCTCTCTGAGTCACCGAAAGCCGCACAGAGCCTTGTTTACCCTCCGGCGATAGCTGGCCTTTAGGGAAGTCACGTGGAGCTGTTGCTGGTCTCCGCCGATCAGCTGGATTACTGGGAAGCCGCGGGAGCTCTTTGCTCTCCGCTGATCAGCTGCTGAGGGGGAGGAAGGGGATTCCTCCCTGCGCCGTAAAGAGAGCATGTGGTGCGAAAATGGCGACCGGCTTCTACTCCTCTCTCCGATGATCAGCTGAGGCTTAGCTGCGATTTGGGTGAGCCTGTGGCTGCTCTGTGATCGTCTGGGACGGCGAACAAACGGCCGTTCGTTTGCACCCCCCTCCCCCTTCTGTAAAAGGCAATAAATAGGAAAAATTACGACCTGATCCTGGAGCCAAGGGAAAACGTGTCCTTCTGGGCTAGAGACTAAGTCGAGACTGGGAGGAGGGCCCAGGAAGAGAGGCATGGCTAATTTGGCTAACTTAGTCTACGGGCAGAAGACAAACAAAATCCATTGGTCGATTCTCCACTCGTCATGCTGGAGAATCATGATGTTACCTAGTTTGGTAATGAAACATCTGTAAGAGAACCACCACCCTTAGAGAGCACCAAGGATCCCACAATCATAGTAATATATTGTAGTTCATAATATTTAATTTTCATGATTATTTCAGTAATTTTACAAAAATGTTTTAGGTATGCCAATATTTTCTTGTAGCACAGAGATCAAGTACTGAGAAATATAATATTTGCTATACAGAGAACTTATAATACACAGACATCATATATCTTGTTTTTAATGCCAACACAACTACACCTAGTAAATTATTGATAAATGATATATGCATGTCTATTAGTGGCAACTCAATATAACTGCATTCCCAATCTGAGTTACATCAACATTTTCAGATAATGCTCTTTTCATTTTAATGGAAGTCTATAGTACACAAAAATGTTGTTGTAAATAAAATTAGCTTTTCTATCTTGCAAAGCTGGAAACACTTTCTAACATTATTTTATGCTTTCTTGGGCCCTCCCTGCTTAATTCCCCAACATAGTTGAAATGCCAATAGAAACAAGAAACAGTCTTTGAACGTTATGACATTAGAGAGTAGAATAGTAAGGATAAAATGGCTCACCCTGGTTTTAAAAATCCTGCTTCCCAAGGATATTCTTACCTTTGCTGTGCTTCTAACCATATATGCATTTTTAAAAACTTAATACAGTTTTCATACACAAAGAAATGACAATATAAAATAATTACAAGCAAATTTAAGTTTCTTTTCAGATAGGACATGATTATAAGGCTTTTTCACAATGAAGGCCTGCAGGAAACTTGTTGCAATGCATGAATCGTATTTAAATTTTGTTACACAGAGATATGGAGCAGCAATTAATTTCATGGATGTTTTTTGCCTTAACCCCATTATTTCTATATTTGAAAGAAAAGCTTGTTCACAGTCCTGTTTTAAACCATGATTTACCTAACATACAGGAACATCTTTCTATTTCAAGTTCAAGATAATGTATGTTACAGATTACATTCTTAATGATGTAATTTTACCAACAACCAACAACCTGATTAACTAAGTACTTTGTGCAGTAGTGATTTCTAAAGCTACATCACATCATTTTTTAGTTCCTAATACAATACATCAGAGATTATAGGGATGTGACACATAAAAAAAAAAAGATAGACCTCTCTCTCTATATGGATAAGTCTTACATGGCTTACATTCAATAAGGTTTAGGAATCACAGGAGTATACACAAAATAGAAAATTATTTTTTATCTCAAATACAGAACAAAATAGTCTGACTCAAATGAATTATGTTGAAACATTTCAACTTGGCTATATTCCCTTGGAACAAAACACTATGAACAAAACACAAAATATTTCAAGTGCATAGAACAACAATGAAAACTCGGGATCAGCTGCTTTCCCTTGTTTTTCATCCTAGGTCTGCAAAAGTGAAGTGATATTCCCTGTTGAATGGTACCCATCACCCAAACTTCAGAAAGTTTATCCAAGGGCATCACTGTTTACATTAGCATGTCATATTATAAACCCCCTCAACAAAAAGAATAGACAGGTGATTTTTTTTTAAAAAAAATTTAACTTTCCAGGTAGCTCAGTTACCACATAATAGCACAAAACAGAACAGTTAAATTATTTAACATTCTTTTTAACTGGTACATCAGCCCTATGAGGTTTTCTTTCTTTCTTAATTTCTTTGACTAGGCTGTCAAAAATTTGATGCCTGTTTGCCAGATGCAAAAGAACTAGGTTATTCTCCCCCAGTGCTGCTACTTGTGCAAAAGAGTGGGTGAAAGAAAGAAAAACAAGACTGCTAGAGCTTCTTAACAGCACGAATAACATAAATATTACCAAACGGGAGAGAACACACAGACAGCATATAAACATTCATTCCCAGCCAGTATCTAACTCAGTGGTGGAGAACCTATGGCACGGGTGCCAGAGGCGGCACTCAGACGTCGCCCCAGTCCTAGGCCTTCAGCTGGGTTTTATAAAACCTTTTCGCTTTATGCCTCCGCCACCATGTACAAAAAAATCCCAATCAATCAATCAGTCAATTTCAACTTCTCGCGGGAAAAAAAAGATCTTGCAAAGTTGGAATTGATTGATTGAACTTTTAAGTCCCACCCAGTCTGCTGTTACCACCGCAGCCACGCCCACCCAATGTGCCACACCCACCCAATGATGCATAAGTGGGTTTTGGGTTGCAGTTTGGGCACTCGGTCTCTAAAAGGTTCGCCATACTGATCTAACTCATAGAACCCACCTATACACTTGCATGGATTCTGTTCTTGAAACAAAACAAATTTTTATTTCATCCTTGGGACAAAAATGTATGCCCAACATACTAAAAAGGGCTCAATTCTTTGCAGTTGAAATGTTCTACATTTCTCAAGGTTGACCGAAATATCTTAAGTGGGAGATACTGTTTTGTGCGCTTTGACTTTAAAACAAAACACCCATGCTGCAATAATTTATCCTGATCACAAAACAAATATACTATTTGATTCCAAGAATCCTGTAATTGGTTTTTTTAAAAACCCAACATTGCAAATAAAATGACATGGACAAGTAGAATCCTGTTACTATTGGACAAAACTAAATGGCCAAAACTCAAGGAGAGAAACGAATAGAAATAGGGATCAGAAAAAAAAGAGTGGTGAGAAGCAGAAGCAGAGGCTAATACTGTCCCTGGACCTCAGTCACTGAATTATCTGAATAAAAACCACTGTTATCATAAGTCAGGTATAAAAAAAAGCTACACATTTTACATTCAGATAATGGTGTATTAGAGCAAAGATAATTCAGAAGACTCAACTCAGAAATAAAAGCAAGCTTTTGTAATTTTGGGTTTTGTTTAAATGCTCCTAATCATGAAAAAGTCTGTAAATAATATATTCTAGCTATACATACATTTTCTGAAAGTGAAGACAGGCCCAGTTAAACACCTGGAGCCTCATGCTATTTGTAATGTTATCGCAGTATTGAATTTAAAACTCTAGATGAAATATATCCCAAAGTACTGAAACAACTGGACAACAGGATGGATTGGACATACGGTACATCAGAAATCCTGGAGAACTTGTGAAGTATCCGATATACAACTGAAATACAGAAAATGTAACTCTGCTGAATTTTCCTTTCCCCTCTTTCAGAAAACTACAGACTGATCAGTTTGAGAGAAACAACCAACCCAGAAAACGGGTAGGCTCCCCTTCATCAAATATGTTCAAGCGCCTCTCTAGGATGCTACAATTTGTGCTCCTATACTATGCAAGGGGCTGCATTCGAAGGCCCAAATGGCTTCTTCCAACTCTGTAATTAAAATTGAATGTTTTCAAGACAAAGAAAAAACAAACCACACTATTTCATATACCGTGTAAATTATTTTTTAACTTTGATTAATAAATTCAATACTCATATTTTATATAACTCCCTATGATACTGAAAGCATGTATCAGCGGTAAGAAAAGTTGTACATAGAAAAAAAAGAAAAACTAAATCAAGACAGAATTTAATCTTCCATAAAGTACTTACTGTATGCTAGCAAGATGTTCAGAGTTCCACAGATAAGATCAAATATCAAATTGAGTCACATTATGTCTTTGGTCAATGGAGATTCTCAGTCATCCAGGTCATAGTTATCCCAAAGGTGCTTTTTCATGAGGCAACTGGACTTTCTTGTTTTTCTCTGAAGACATTTCGCTTCTCACCCAAGAAGCTTCTTCAGTTTCTTGGATGAGAAGAGAAATATCTTCAAGAAAAACAAGAAAGTCCAGTTGCCTCATGAAAAAGCACCTTTGGGATTGTATCTTTAGGATGAAAAGCAGATTAAATAGGATTTGCCTCCTTTCCTCGGCCTATAGTATCTCTGTATATAAAGAAGCCACTTGTTCCATTCAAATCCTCTGTCTCAACCAATTGGAGAAATGTATGCTTGAATCTAAAAGCTCAGCAATAGCCAAACACAACACTGCTGAGTTGCTCAGTAACACTAACATTCGATGCAGTTTCTAAACTACAACAAAAGCACAACACAGCTGACAAAATCAATAAGCAAAAAATATGCTTATTCATTTCAAGGCATTGTAAGGAGGAATAATATTGTGAGATCATTGACTCCACATTAATTTATGAGTTTATTTACCTACACTTATTTTTTTTCCTCCCCCCCCCCCTTTTTATCCTTTCCTTTTATTTCTGTTACAGGTAATCCTCGACTTACGACCACAATTGGGACTGGAACTTCTGTTGCCAAGCATGATAGTTGAGTTGCACTAGATTATACACCTTTTTTTTTTTTGCTGCAATTGCTAAGTGAATCATGTGATGACTGAGTGAATCTAGCTTCCCCCATTGACTTTGCTTGTCAAAAGCCAGTTGGGAAGTTCACAAATGGGGATCACACAATCCTGGAATGCAGCAGCTGTCATAAATACATGTCATAAGTGCCCAAATTGACCATGTGATCTATAGACATTACAACAGTCGTAATACAAGGATCAGACATAAGTCAGTTTTTTTCCCAGTGCCACTGCACCTTTGAATGGTCACTAAAACAAATGATTGTCAGTCAAGGACTATTTGTACATACTTGTCTCCAAAATTCATTTTTAAATAATGGAGAATCAAGTTGAACAAACTGAGTAGTGTCTAACTGATGCCAAAAACATCTACTTATCAATATTTGGCCATAATTTATTAATTTGAAAAACAGTTTATATTATTATCCATATACATATGCAGGGCTTTTTTTCTCATAGAATGCCCAGAACGGAGTTCCGGCACCATTTTTTGGATGGAACCTTGTAGGGTAGGCAAGGCAGGTTGTATAACGTGTGTGAGCTCCGGCATCTTTTTTTTGTTTTTTTAAGAAAAAAAGTACTATACATGTGTATAAAATTATGCATATAACTTTGTAACTTTTTATTTTGGGTTTATTGTACCTTTCAATTTACCTACATGCAGAGTATTATTAATCCACAAAGGTCAGGAAAATATATGATTAAGGAAGTGTTGTGGCGACCCTGATAACATGCAACTGCCTTAACTTAAATACATATTTTTCTGACCCTTTCCAGCAACCTTACAAGTCCAGGAAAAGGAAAACTTTGAAGAGCAGTCTACAGGTACCCTACTTCAAATAATTATGAACAGAGGCTTTGGATAAATAAGGAGAAGGTATGTGCCATCATCTCTTAGTTATAAGCTTCCCAAAGGCAACTGGTCACTTCTTACATAATTAGTACAGTTCAACCAATATTCAAAGACTGCATTAGCTATGATGGTCACATAAGAATATAATAATGGCCAGGTAAATAATAATGTTTATTTCAGCAAGCATTAAATATATCATGAGCCCACCCATTTCTTCCCATTCACATATTTGGATAGCAAGATATCATTTTAGAAGTTGGTAGGGGAAATTGATTAAGGAAAACATCAAAATCCACTTCAGTAGAAAAAGATCCGCTACTGAGTACTTGAAGCAGCTCACAAAGTACTCAAGTTAATAGCTATTAGTAAACGTTTTATATGGAAATTATATCCACCTGTTCTAATTGTTTTCAATAATTTCTTGAAATGATAAAATAGTTTTTTTTTTTTTAAAAAAGGACTTAAATGCTTAATTTGTGTTAAAGAAGCTGTTTTTGGCACTCAGTAAAATAGACATCAGCAAATACAATTGATACATTTAATCAAAGCAAATGTTTAGTCTGGCTTTAATATTTTTATTAGTTTATCAAAATATAAAATACAGAAGTACAAAGAAAAAATGAAAATAAGGGGGAAATAAGGGAGGAAAAGGGTAAGAGACAAAAGTGTAGGGTAAAAGGGAAAAGAAAAAGAAAAGTATTGATTTCTGGCTCCTTTTGGTACAATAGAATAAGGTAGTAACATAAAACCTCAATTTTTTACTTTTATATGATCATCATATACTAGGCATTTCCATATCAAACCAATCTAATCAACAAAACCCCAAATCAAAGTTTCAATTTTTCCACCTCAAGCATACAGTTCAAAAGCCGTTTCCAAGTAAAAACAAAATTAACTATATTCTTTTCTTTAATCAAAGCAGTCAATTTAGCCATCTGTGCTAACTCCAACTTTTGCAGCCATTCATCCATTGTGGGAATCAAAGTATCTTTCCATTTTTGTGCATAAAGTATTCTTGCTGCCGTCAACATATATAAAATCAAAGTTCCAAATTTTTCCCCAAACCTTTTTCCATCAAACTCAAAAGAAGAGTCTCTGGTTTTATCTTTATATTCACTTTAAGAATCTTCTGTATTAAGACATAAATCCTACTCCAATATTTCTTTGCTCTGTCATATGTCCACCATAAGTGATAAAAAATTCCTTCTTTACATTTACATTTCTAACACTCATTGAGTGCCTTTATACATTCTTGACAATTTGTCCAGTGTTAGATAACCAGCGGAACATCATTTTATAGTTTCCTTTTAAATTATAATTTAATGTGAATTTTAGAATTTCATCCATATGTTCTCTTATTGTTCAAGCATTATACTATATGCAAAGTTCTTTGCCCATTGAATTATACAATACTTTGCATACTCATTCTCCCAGTCAATTTCAATAACAATTTGCAAATTGTTATTAGCAATATGTTCATCACTACCACACAATAAGATGTCCAATTCATTTTTTACAAAATCAAATCCATGGTTCTTTTTGTCTAGTTTAAATCTTTCTTTCAATTGTAACTATATAAACCAATGGGAAATGTGTTCTTCTAATTACAACTCTTTTGATTTAAGGATGGGATTACCATAACTGAAAAATATTATTTGGCCATAAGTCTACCAGTCTGGCCTTGCCACCATTTCTTTTCTGAAAAAAGCTTCCTGGGGAGACACCCAAAAAGGCATATTTGCAAAGAACCGTACTTTATATTTATGCCAAACTCTTAGGATGGCACATCTAACAATGTGATTATTAAAATCAACATTTATATTAACCCTATCATACCATAAATAGCCGTGCCATCCAAACCTTAATTCTGTATTCTCTACCTCGAGTAACCTCTTATTTTGGAGCGCCAACCACTCTTTTAGCCAGATTAAATAACAGGCATCAAAGTATAATTTCAGATCTGGTAAACCAAACCTCCTCTTTCCTTAGCATCTTGCAATAATTTATATTTAATTCTTGGATTTTTCCCTTGCCATATAAACTTAGAGATGTCCATCTGCCATTGATAAAATTGAGTATCAGTTAGAAGTATTGGTAAAGTCTGAACAGAAAAAAGCATCTTTGCTAAAACATTCATCTTAATTACAGAGATTCTACCCAATAATGATAGTTGCAAATTGTCCCATCTTATTATGCAAAGCAAACATTTACTCTGAAAGGAGAAAGTAATTTAACTGATCATGCTAACCAAAATGTGGTCTATTTGGTTTTAGCATGTTTCATGAATCCAGCCACTGTATATAATCCATGGTTTATGGATAATTTTGACTGATTGACCTAATGCATGCTTTCAAAAAAACTGACAGAATTCCTTACCAAAAATTTCTGAAGAAACCAAGCCACTAGCTAATAAAAGAAGAGATCACCTTAAGGATCAGGATATGGTTATAAAGGACTATAAAGAAAAACTAAATGTACACTTTTTAAAATAATATATGTGCTCCCATCTATACTTCAGTGGTAGTTATTTACATTATTCTTAAACCAAAACAAAAAGCCCAAACTTTAAATATATACAGAAATTATCATTTTAGAAAGACCAAATAAAAGGATTTTTTTTAGAAATATGTACAAATTCCACTGAGAAATATCTCAATATTTTATATTAATGAGAAAAGTTCATTGCTAGAAGCTGAAAACAAATACAGGTGGTCCTCAACTTACAAAAGTTCCTTTAGTGACCTTTCAAAGTTACAACGGCACTGAAAAATGTGGCTTATGACTGTTTTTCACAGTTGCAGCATCCCCATGATCATGTAATCAAAATTAAGATGCTTGGTAACTGACTCATATTTAGTGTCCAAGGGTCATGTGATCATCTTCTGGGATCTTCTGATAAGCAAAGTCAATGGGGAAGCCAGAGTCACTTAACAACCAGGTTACTACGGTAACTTATCAACTGCAGTGATTGACTTAACAACTGTGTCAATAAAGGTTGTAAAATGGGGCAAAACTCACTTAACGAATGTCTCATGTAACAGAAATTTTGGGCTCAATTGTGGTTGTAAGACAAGGACTACTTGTATACCATGATTTAGCTACGCACCTTGACAACGTGAAGAAATTACACTAGGCTGAAACTAATCTAATGCAGACATGTTACCTAAAAGGACAGAAAGATCCCTACAGAAAGCACTGGACATACAACTCAAATCCTCTGTTCACCCAAATGCCCACATTCAGAATTACATATTTCTGGGAAAAGGCCCAGGCATATTACTGAGATGAGAGGCTTCCCATCAAATCTGCCACCTTCCCAAATCTCCCCTGGAATTTTCAACTATGGTATCCTTTCAAGACATGATGGGAGATAAATACACATGCGCACTATAACGAAATAACCATGCTCGTTTCTGGAGAAGGATGCTGGGAAAATGTGGTATTAGCTGAAGTCTAACAGGATTCCATCTTATTGGTTCATATTTTTTTAATGTTCAAAAAAGCAAAGGATAAAATTTGTAAGTGCTTACAATCAGTTTAGGAGCTGACAAGAGTGAACCATTAACAATCCAGGTAAGATAAGATATTGCTGATCAGAGATTTCAGGCTCATTACTTTCTTTGGGAAAGAAAGATTGTCAATTGGCATATCTTTTACCAACTTTAGCTGACTAACTGAAAGAACTTTTGAAAAAAAAATGGAGTTGATTATTCATGTGCTAGTTACTTCTAGGTTATTCATGTGCTAGTTACTACTATCTTGTATGTGGATCATTTTTTTAGCTACAGATTTAATCATTTGAAAATACTGTTGCCAGATTGCTAGCTGGCAATCTTGGATCTATATACACAACATCTCGTATGCACTGTTTTCCTATTTGCTCCCAATTCAAACTAAAGGGCCAGTAAAAGTCTCCTGAACATGAGCTCAACTCCGAATTAACTACAGTACATAGACCCATATTTTCCAGGTTGAGTGTTTTAACAAAGATACAATTCATTCTCTGGTATATTTCTTTTCTTCACTGAGATACAATCCTCAACTAAGTGGAAGAAGAGAATTGCAAATGGAAGCATTTCTGAACACAAGTGTCCTTTAAATCAAGATGTTTTTCTTCACACTGGGATTAATATAAATACAGTAAAGTTATCTATAACTTTCTCATCTATGTAGCTGTTCATAAATATTAATACAAGGATATAAAATTCTTATATACTTATGTATTTCTCTTCCTTACCTTTATCAAGTACTATCACAGCACAACAAAACTGTTTTCCTAAATTGATTTATGCTACTGCTTATGCTTTCCATAACATTGTTTAAAGTTTTTCCTTTCAAATTCTTCCTCTGCAAAACCAATCAATCTTTCTGTGAAAACTTTGGTATAATATTTACTCCTTACATTTCACTATGTCTCTGTAATAAATCATAAATTATATGAATTCTTCATTTTCTCTCCATTCTGTGATACGCTGTAAGCTCTTGATTTAACACATTATAAGACAATAGTTTAAATATACAATAAGTATATTAGTAACATACATTTCCTATTATTTGAAACAGCATTCTTATGTTCACAAAAATAAGCCACTTTTTCAATTGTTTATGAAGTCAGTCACAAGTGCCTGAGTTCAGAAAATATACTAAAGCATGGTTTACAAATCACAATACTAGGTACAAATCTCTAAACCAAACCACATTATGGCTTACTATATTCTGTACCGTAGCCACTGGGTGCTTATTAGGACCAGATCATAACAGAAATAAGCCATGTTATGCACAATTCCTAATGGGCTTAAGCTGTGTTCTTTTAGTGTAGAAGAATTTAAAGTTAGCTGAGCAGAAGAAATATATTGCTTCAAGATATGGTACTTAAAAGGTTAATGACATGAAAAACAGGCTTACTAGAAGGAACAAGGAACAAGTGTCTTTCAATGATTATTTAGTCAAAGAATTAACAATGGAATTTGGTAACTCAAGATAATAAGCTTTTGAGTACTGTAAGAGACACATGTCCATCATGTTGTTTATGAATTCCCCAAGGTCATCACGTTAGGTGCTGTTCAAAACAAATTGCTGAATTAGATGGATACTGACTGGTTGTGTAAGGATGTATTCAGGATGTATAGCAAATACTGAAGGAGGACATAATGAATACAACTGGACCAATATACAAAAAAGCAGTATCTCACTTCAACGATTTAGCATTATTTATATACCAGCTTTATTTACATACCAGTGTATCTTTCCACCCCAGAGTAATCTCTGTTAAGTGTACTGTATTTTTAACTTGCTTATCTCTGAGTCTGTATTGTACACTAATGTTTTGAAAACTTTGAGCTAAACGCTAAAGAGCTAACGTGTAGAATTCAGATATGCAAAAGCTATTCCCAGCTCAAACTTCCATCACTGAAGATTAATATTCAAATGTTTAGGGAGATAGAGAATGGTTCATAGTGAAAGGAACTGATAACACAGAACTTAGTAAAACCTAAACAGGGAGTTCATCAGATCTTGGCTCAGTATTAGAACTATTAGCCAAGTACAAAAAAAAAGAGTTGCCAATAGAGGTAAGACACATTAACCTTTATCAGTTTTCCTGAGAAAAGAATAAAGTTAGTTGTAGCATAATAGCTACATCTAGATAAACTTCAGCAAGGATCCCAGCAGCCAGTATATAAAAGAGGTTGTTATACTACTGCAACATTACCTGTATCAGCAATAAACTGGCTCCCTAAAAAAATATCAAGGCCTGCTCTAATATACAATTCAAATGCCTTGCTGCTTGTAAATAATGAACAATATGGCCCTGATAGCCTGTAGCCTCTAAGATTATCAACTGTTGGTTCTCTGGCTCCAATTCCCCATGTTAATTGTCAAACAACAAAACAATCAACTTTTAAAGAGACAGTATTACTTGCTTGCTGATGACACCTGTCCAAAACATAAGAATCAGACATCTACTTAAGGAAATCAGTGTTTCTAAGAGAATTTTGTTGATTCTCTACTACTGTTAAATACACTGAAAGTAGTACCAGAGTTATACTTGCATTATGTATTCAATATTGCTTTGCTTATGAATTTAGTCAAAATAATTTAGATAGAAAACCTAAGAAAATATCAATACTTTGTAAAATTGTTCAGAATAACTTTCTTCATCACTAAAATTTATTGAAGGTAATACTTTCAGAGTGCAGTCTCTTGAACACTGACTTGGCACCTCTCAGTTAATAAGCATAGGATTCAGCTGTAAAACTAAAGACATTTACAAATTACAAAAGCAAGTTGAAATTGTTTTTCCATTTTACTGTATATGCTTACAATCTCTCCGAGATCTATCGAGCTTTTTTAAAAAAGAAAAATCGCTATTATTGCTGTTTATAGGGAAAGCACTCAGATGTTGAAGAATTGGTATCAACAGGATATTTACAAACCTCACAAGTACTTGGCATCTCTCCTTTATAATTTTAATCAGCAGAGCTATAATGGTACTTTATTCTGCTAACATCCTTTAAATTTCCATACAACTTGATTGCAGCCCTTAAAAACAATTTAAAAACCATTCATTCCTCAAAAAGACAACAGTAGTCTATTACTGCTTAGTAAAATATGCAGTTTTACAGCTTTACTGAAACAAACCAAGAATTTAACTAGTCTTTAACTAATCTTATCTAATGTCATTCTGCCTACAAACTTGAAAGATCCATTAACCCAGGGATCTTCAAATTTGGCCCTTTTATGACTTGTGGACTTTAACTCCCAGAATTCCTCAGCCAGTGTGCCTGGCTGAGGAATTCTGGAAATTGAAGTCCACAAGTCATAAAAGGGCCAAGTTTGAAGACCCCTGCATTAACCTATAATGGCTAATAATTATTGAGAGCTACCTTTCATGAATTCCCTTATTAAGCTATTTAAACTATAAAGGATAGCTATTTTCTAATAAATCCCATCAATTGATGGAATTTCAATTATAAAACAACCAAGAGCAAAGATTGAAAATCTTTGTTCAAATACATAGTTAACTTCTTCAATTACCTTTAAACATAAAAGTGCTGTTTTGTCATAGCTTCTTCATTACAGAGTACCCCAAACGCCTTTCACGCATTTCCATAACACTATATAAGGCCCACTGATAATTAACCCTGTAGTTTGCTTTCCCTGGTACTAAATTTGTACAAATTTAGACAAAAGTTGTTTAAACAAATAACTTCTGATTATTGACATCTTCAAAATATGAGGAGAAAGAATGATCCATCAGTCCTGCATTTAATGTTCTTTCTTCTTCTTCTTAAGGATATTCTTTTCCAAATTCTCCTTATTTCAAGAATGAAAATGCAGAGGAAGCTGAATTATCACTTTTGTAGGCAAAGCAAGAGATCCTATTATATTCTGTCCACAAAAAGGTTTTCTCAAGGAACCATTTTAATTAAAAAAAAAATACTTCCAATATCTATAAAGTACCACAAGATACAAGCACGCCCGATGAGAGAAGCACCTAAACAGTGACAATTTTACTCATTACTGGACAAAAGACTATTTATAAAACTTTCAATTTGCTGGAAATCGTTGAAAAACTCAACACTTTCTCAGCCAATTGCATATACCACACATACATCCATAGCTCAATATTCCACTTGATCCGTTTCTCGTGCATTTTTCTCCATTTGAAATGATTTTCCACTTTTCTCTGACACTGTCCTTCCCTGGAATTCAAGAAAGCGTGCATTCTCTGAAACATGTGAACTTTAGCCAAGTTCAATACCCGCTTCCTCCTTCCTTCCTACATTTTCCTGTATACACGCACCTAAAGCTTAGTACAACTATCTCTGAATACACTTTTCCTTAAGTACACAAGGTACATTCCCCACTTTTCGGGCCTATGATCTCCGACCGTTAACCTCCCCTTTCCTGATGTGCATTTCCAGCGGCCCTGCTGCCAGTCGTTCTCCACCTTAGGCTGGTCTCCTTCGCCCAATCCAATCGCAGCTTTTAACCGGCTACGGTGGATTCTCGGTTATCCCTTCCTCTCCAGCGAATACAACGTCAGCTAAGGGCCCTCAGCCCTCGCACCTTTCCCCAACATCTGCCCTTCACCCAGATTCACATTTGCCCGGGAAACTTTTCCCTCTCTATGTGGCCTACCCCGCTCTCATAATCAAACCCCCCCCCCTCCGATTTCATTCGGCAACCCTTTTACGCCGTTAACCCTTCAAATGCAGGCACGTCATTCCCATGTGCCGCAGAACAACCCTCAACTCGGTCCAATATGCGAGCCATCCCGAAGTCCATCCTTGCCCGTTTCTAACCCCCCCCCCCTCTGCCATCTGGCTGTCGCCGATTCAGAGCCCCTTTCCCTCCTCTCTCGCCGATTCAGAGCCCCTTTCCCACCCTGAAAGGCAGAGATCGTCCCGGAAACCGGGGAAACTTTCGCCCAATAACTATTCCCCCTAGGGTGGGGCCAGGGCCAGGCCCGGCCCCGAGGCTCCCAGAACGGCCTTGCCTTTCGGGTTTTTTTTAGGCCGCACCTCAGGCCACCCGTGGATCGGGGCGAAAGAGGAGTTGTAACGGCCATAGGCCCCATGACAATGCAAAGCGGGGCCGGCCCGCCCTTCTGCCGCTGCGGCTCGCCCTCTCGGACGGGCTCGATTGCCGGCTTCTTCCCAGCCGACTTACTACTCCCATCACCACTCCTAGTGCAGCGTCGGCGGCGCCATGATGAGCCACCTCTGCCTCGCTCCTCTTCCCCCCCCCCCTTCCCGGCTCCTATCGCCGCCAGGGCCGGCCTGCTCCGGCTTCGCACTCACCTTCATGTCGGGACATCCTAGTTCAGAGGAGAAGACGGCGGCAGCGGCCTGTCCCGGCCCAGCCCAGGCCCGTCCCGGGCTCCAGTTCACCCCCCTCCCACCCACCCCCCGCTCTCTTGGCTGCTCGGCGCCCGCTCTGCAGCTTGGGCCCGGCCCGTCTTGGCCTAGCCTGGGCCCCCCAAGTCGCCCCCTCTGGTGTGCACGGCTCGGGAGGGCTCGCCGGGGCTGGGACGCGCGCGTGTGTGTGCGTGTGTGTGGAGGGAGGAGACTCGGTTCCGGTGGCGGCGGAGGAGGAGACGAAGGTTGGCGATGGTGGCGGTAGGAGAGCGGAGAGGCCTTTCCGGGTAAGAGAAGCGGCGGCAGTTTCCTCCCCCCCCCCCTTTCCCTAGCAGCAGCAATGAGGCAGGCGGGCGAGCGGGCGGGCGGGTGCCGCCGCCGTGACACGGTGACTTCGTAAGCTCGCTCAGCCCCAGGCCAGCTTCTAGCGCCGCCTCCCCCCCCACCCCCCCCCGCTCGACCACGACAGCGGCGGCTCGCGGCGGCCTCTTTCGCCTAGTCCCCTCCCCGCGCCATCCGCGCGCGCGCGCGGGCGCGCTCACAGACATACAAACATACAGAGAGACACAGGGAAGGAAGGAAGAAGAGAGAGAAAGAGAGAGCGCGAGAGAGTCTTCGGCAATAACAGCGCCGCCGCGACCTTCTCCTCCAGCCCAACCCAGCCTTCCTCCTCTTCTTTCTCTCCCCGCGGAGAGGAAGTGGAAATCACCCAGAAAGAGCCGACGGCTGAACAGCCCGAAGGAAAGGCTCCTTTTCTTGCTTTCTCTCTCTCTCTCTCTCTCTCTCTTTCTTTCTTTGTCAGACCCGTTAAGGTCCGGGCTCCTCGGTCCTTTCTCCTCTAGATACCGGTAGGACTGAGGTTTTCCCGTTCGTCCCGAAGCCAGCCTAGGATCGTGGGAAGAGAGCCAAGGCGAGACATAGCCCTTATCCATTTAGGTTGATGTAATACAGGAGACGAGGTCAGGTGCTTTTGTAGGATTAACCGATGGTAAACTCTGAAAAAGCAGCAATTTTTCTTTTCTCTCTCTCTCTCCCTCCCTCTCTCTCTCTCTCTTTCTCCCTCTTTCTCATCCATCCTGGAATTTTGGGAGCCTGGCGGCACAACTCTGGCTAGTATTCACACTTTCAGGTGAGGAAGGTTTTTGAACACACCCCGGGTTGAAGTTAAATTGGACAGAGAGGACCACAGATGGTGGGGCTTAATATTTTTTCCTCCCAAAGAATCATCGTCCTCAGTCCAGTTTCAGAATTTCCTTTAGTACAAACGTTACAGGTGGTTAGCCACATCTTTAATTCCCTGGCTTTCTTGGGACTGTAAGGTACGCTGAAAATAGCATTTTTCCCCATGATGTACCCAATTCTCCCAATTATCTTAAAATCCTGGGCAATGTTTCTCAACTAGTTACTATGCACTGAATTCCCACATTGGAACAAGGGATATTTAAGTTAGATAGTTGGTATGTTCAAATAATGAACAGTGGTACAGAGGATC
This sequence comes from Protobothrops mucrosquamatus, assembly GCF_001527695.2. Taxonomy (NCBI): domain Eukaryota; kingdom Metazoa; phylum Chordata; class Lepidosauria; order Squamata; family Viperidae; genus Protobothrops; species Protobothrops mucrosquamatus. The sequence goes on along the minus strand of NW_015387015.1, from coordinate 272,053 downwards.
AAAGATGTGGGCAAAAAATTGTGTAATTGCAGCTCAGAGGCTGTCTTGTATCACTTCCTCCTAGAGCAATTATCCAGCAAAAGCAGGCGGCTTCATGGCTTCATCAACGTTGATAGGTTCAAGATTTTGCTGAAAAGAGCTTGACTGCCCAAAGGAAAGTGATAGTGGAACAGGTACACATTACAACTTCTCTCATTCCTAGAGGAGAAAAAAGAATATTTGTCTATAAAGATGCCCTCCCTTTTCAATTGTTAGACTTTCCTGATCATTCTTAGGGAACTAGATTTCTAAACTACATTTTGAAGAATCCGTACAGTGGGGAAAAAGGTTCAGAATCTAAACCTGGATTTATTAAGTCTGTGGATGTGAACATTTTCATGAAAGAACTGAGGAAAACTGATAATAGAACTTTTTGGAACTACCTCTTATGTTTCAAAAGTTCCTCCATAAAAACTGGCTAAAGACAAAAGACACAGAATTTCTTTATCTTTGTCTCTTAACTAATGGCTACTGTGGGACTTGCACTGCTGTAAAGTACTTTAAGAACAAAATTGGAAATCACTAAGTCGGTGATTGTTGATTGTCCTATACTACTGCTCCCTTTATTTTATGTACATTAGAATTTCACTCCTTTCCTTGAGCAGCAATCGCACAAAATGGTCTTCTTTCCTCCTTAAGACTAATTATTGATTTGGAGAGAGAATGGTAGAGTTTTAAATGAAGATGCTCCTGTAGGAGATGACCAGGCTGAGCCTGAGGGAGGTGTCAAGCACATCATCAATTTAGAATCCCACAAGAGATCTAAGTCCAGCCCATCTTGAATTTTGTTGACTCTTATCTACCGCCAATTTGCTTTCACCGTTAGTAGTTCAGATTCATGTGGAAAGTGTTAATGTGCATTAAACCTGTATTCATTTGAACCGCCTTGGCTCCTGATTTCATGTGTGTGACAGTTCCACCTGTTTTATGTTAGATGCATATTTGAAATTTTGAAAAGGTATTGTGGGTGCTGTTGTAAAATGGCTGCACTGTGGGAGAACCCCATTCATGGTAATCATAATGATTTTTAAAAATTCAAAAAAGGCAAAATAATGATTCTTCAAATCCTGAATAAAATGTCCATATGATGTCAGAAGTTTATAAGGCAAGTCCTGAATTCACAATTTTTGAATCCAATAAAACTCCAATAATCTACTTTATCTTACCAGTTCAGTGACCTTGAATCCTGAAAAACTAAGCAGGGAGAGACCTACTTAGTTCTCGGACAGGAAACTACCAAAACCTCTCTGGGTTTTTTTTCTTTTACTCCAAGCATACAGCACAATTTCATTAAAATAGTTTATGCTATCTCTTTAACAAATACTCTTCCCATGTTGCCATGCATCTTCAAAGTACACATTCCCTACAAGTACTTTTTGCTTTGCCTTTACTTTCCTCCTATTCCCAATTGATCTCCACCCTATCCCTAAATCTTCTTCCTGTGGCCTGGCCATCTGCAACCTGAATCCATCATTCTTTTTTAAGGCCTTCAGAATCTCCTGTCCATGATTGCCAAAAATTAGCAGTATGGTTTCTCACAATTTTGGTTAATAACAAAAGTATACTGTACATCGTGAAACAGGCTTATTTTAAAATAAAAGTTAAGTACTATGAAACCCAGAAAAAAATGGAAAATCCCAATTCCACCTATGTGTGTCTTCCCTTATTTTGCATCATGTTTGTTTATTTATTTTGTATCTTGCCTTTATTATTTTTACAAATAAGATGGTGAACATATCCAATATGCCTTCCTTCTCCTATTTTCCCCACAACCACCCTGTGAAATGGGTTCCATCCAATGTGGCTCTTAGCCCAGCCAAAAATGTTACTCATCCACAATGTGAAGTCCTAGCTAATAAAGCTTAAGGATACTAAAGAGATGGTAATTTGCAATTTTTCTTGACTAGTTGCTTAGATAAGGTAAATTGTCAAAAGAAAACTATGGAGGCAGGTTCATATCTGCTTGTCACTGCCTCTTATCTCCATTACTGAGATCCTCTACCGGATTTAAAAAAAAACTGCCCTAGGGAATGATGAATGGAACCCCACTTTTTATATCCAATTATACACATTCGTGGAATAATCTATAATCTGTAAATTAGGAACTCTTACTCATTTTTCCTTGAAGTCATAAGTTTCTCCTAACTTTGGTAATATATAACTTCTGTCAAGTTGAATGTCAAATAAAAGGAAGCAAATTCCCCATAGTATTAAAATCACTCTGAAAGAAAACAATTAAAACCCCTGTAATAGTGATCTGCCTTTCTTTTCCAACATTCCTGTGGGGAAGAAAAAAGAAGAGTTCCAAAGTTGAGAAAGGATTTTTTAAAAGGAGAAAGAGCATTTCTAGCCCTGTCCTATAAAGGGGTTGGATTTTTCTGGTTTTCAAGGGGTATGTTATATTTAATAAGTGGTTCAACTTCTACATGTGTTTATTCTTTAAACACATTTATTGAGGAGTAAACCTCACTGATTTTATTGGGGCTTGTATCTAAAGGCACATGTTTTGGTTTGTAACTTTAATAAAGCTTTATGTAATAACCTTGAAACTCTTTAGAACTAAGTGACATAATTCAGTTTATTAATATAACAGGATAAGTGTTCTAGGTTCCAGTGCCATGTGTCCACTATCATATTCTTGTTATTACCATCTGTGCTATGCCTTTCATACACACATCCGATTTTAATTCAGATGTGTACATTTATTTACAGTCCATTTTCTTCTTATTCTCTGTAATTTTCCAAACTTCTCCTTTTCCCCATCTTTTCTGAAGGCATTTTTGCTTCAATCTCAAATTATAAGAGTGGTGGTGCTCCTGATTACTGATCATCATGTTTTGGACAAAGAATAAATGCGCTGTCGTAATTTTTACTCAGTGGAAGTTTGTGGCTGAGAATAATTTGAAGGCATTTTTATTTTGAAAGAAGAATTTTTGGGTAAAACAGAAAATATTATGTTAAAAGTAACCTAATATCCCAGATATATATTTTCTGAAGATATATTTTCTTCAGTCTCATGATTTTATTACTATAAATAACTGGCTGATGGAAGCAAGCTGTTTTGCTCAAATGTAAACATACTTTTTGGAGAATATTCAAGTTTATGTTATATTCAAGTTTACATTATTTCAGTACTGTCCAGTTTTTAAAAGAGAAATGTATAGTACTATAATAAGCAGAAACTGGGGGAATATATCTTAACTAGAATACAAAGTAGGGAAACCTATGAAAGGATAACTATAGACTTTTATCTTCAAGGTGTTGTGGGATTAAAATAATGTATAGGGGAAAAAACATGCTCATTTAGGTTTCATGCAATAAAAACAGTTTTTGCCCTAAAGAAGAATTATCCTGTATACAATGTTGTGATAATAATAAATTGTTGGCTTAGCTTCAAGTGCAAATCCAAATAGAAAAGGAGACAGCCAAATTCCCATTTTTTTATTTGTAAAAATTTAGTGAAGGCTCAACTTTGTAATACTTTCAGTAACCCCATGCACTCAGTATTACTAATCCCGTATTGCTTTTTTGGGAACTGAGCCTGAAAGATAATTTCTTTGCCTAACAGTTTTGTCATCAGTTTTCAGAAAACCAAATTTACAGGCCGTGTTCCAAAGACTCACATCTGTGCCGAACAATATATAGGCTAAATATGCTGCAGGACCAGAGGGTAACAAGTTTAGGCATTTCCCACATTTTAGAGCTGGAAAGAATTTCTATTTCCCAACAGAATCCACCATTCTTTTTTCCCACCATTCTCAAGAGGGTGGAAAGTGAATCTTTTGCCAGTTCTAAAGATGTGACAAATGCCTGAACTTGTTTCATTCTAACTTGAGACCAGGAGACAATTAATTTGTATGGTGAATTTTCTCTACAGAATCTGTGGAGTAAACCATGTGTAGGAGGTCCCAAGTCTCAGATTCACCACCACTTGATGCTGCTCTTTCTCATAATTGTGAGTGGACTTGATGTTTTTGGGCCAAAAGGAGGAATCCTAACTAGCCTACTGAATTCCTGGCAAAGAAATGTTTTTAACTTGGCACTTTCTAGTTTGTAGACCAGCTGCTCTGCTGTAGAAGAGTTACAACCATATCGTATTTCATAGAACAAAAACTGAGATATTTTATCCCCCATTCAGAATTTTCTATTGGGCATCTCGTTAACCTTCTCTCTCAAATTTTTGACAATGCAGTAATGAAGTTTGAGCTGTTTTCTTGTGGACAGCATTCTTTCTCTGATTTCTAGAATTGGAATGGTAAGATCTTTTGTACAAGAAATCCATATATAATAATGCCTTTTCCCACTTAAGTGGAAAGGCAGGATTATGTACAAAAAAACAGCTCAGGATTGTCATTGTAAAATGGCATGCAGAATATTGGTAGTCCTCAATTTACAACAGCCTGTTTAGTGATTGTTCACTGAAAAAAGTGACTTACGGCCATTTTCACATTTATGACAGTTGCAGCATCAACATGGTCATATGATCAAAATTCAGACGCCGTAAGTCGAGGACTACGTGTATTTACTGCATCAAAATGAAAGCTTAAAAGGCTTCCCAAGTAAAGTAGGTCAAATTGATCCAAGCAACATTCTCATTTATTATTATATCATCTATTTAGCTATAAATTGAGGAAAGGTATATTTGTTCAGTTTATTTTACAAAAAAGTTTGTACAATTCTTCATTAACAGAAAGAAAAATGCTCAAGGTTTAAGAACATGAATGAAAAAAAAGCAAAACTTGACAGGTTCATTCACAAAGAGAACTTTGGTTACTTAGCTTGTAGATCATTTCGAATCCCTGTTGAATTCATGTGTTAAAAATAGATGGAGTTTTATTTGTTTTTAATTGGTTCCACTCTTAATCTTCTTAATTTGCAGTGGGTTTTTTTTTTTTGAAAGAATTAAACCATTTTTTAAAATAAATCTGAATGCAGGACCATCCTAATCTGGCCATCCTAGTTTCAGAGACAACTGGAAAAAACCTGAAACAATTATTATGGCATTGGTGAATTGGTCTTAAATATTAAAATAATGAACTGTACATGTGTATGCGTAGATATAGATATCCCTATCTTAAATACATTCCAAGGTACAAATATTCCCCACTTGCAAGGAACTAGCCAGAAAAACAGAGATAAAGACTTAATTAGGTCAATGTATTGTCAAAAACTATTTCCTCTGCAGATATACAGGTGATTTAATAATCTGTATACAGAGCCATGGCCATACTGAAAACCCTCACTAACTATGGCCCCATTCTGATATCCTTGCTCTAGAAAATAGAACAAAGCCATTAAATTCTTGTACAAGTATAGTATTTATATCTTTTTGACAAATTATTGATGGCACTAGTTGGATAAAATGAAAACATAGTGTTGCATAGCTGCTCCAATGTACTACTGCATATTCCTCATACTGTAACTTAAATTAGCCTGTACGTCCACTATAAAATAAATCTCTGCAGTCCAGTCCAAATACGTTCAGAATCTCACATGCACACTTACTTTATGAGAAGAAGGGTCACTTTAAAATTTAGGATAGTAGAATTGGTTGTACAGTGTTATTCATGTACTGAATAGAAAAACAAATTTCTTTCCGATACAAATCAAGTAATTACAAAGTGTTTTTTTGAACACACAGTGCTTTAATTACCCCATAGCTAATGTGTGTAGCAGCAATAACCGTGGGTCAGTTTGTTATGCAGAACACTTTGCACTCTCAATGTGGTTAGAAGCAATACCTCTGCAATTAATGTAGAGTTACAACATACTTTGGAAAGAAGGGGAACACTCTATTAATTGCCAGCATAGTTTTAGAGATTTTGTAAAATGCACAGAAGCTGAATGCTGCATCATTTCTCCTTCACGTGAAATTAATGCTGATCATTTTCTGTTGGCACAGTCTGCTCCTCATTTGGGCTATATTTATTCTTAAGGGATCTTCCAATATATCCCCAGTATTCTTTCCGTATAATGTCTTTTTCCTTAGCGAGGATTTCACACAACTACAAAAAAGAAAATAATAAGTTACTTATGTTTATATTCCCTTCAGTATGCACAGTGTTTTATGGACGGATGGATGGATGGATGGATGGAAGGAAGGAAGGAAGGAAGGAAGGAAGGAAGGAAGGAAGGAAGGAAGGCTTTATTGAGATCTTACAGTAAAGCAGGAGATGCTACTGTAAATTATACAGTAATTAAAATTTATATACTATAGATTATACAGTAAATTTAATAAGCAGGAGTAAAGGACAAAGCCAGTGAATTAGGTAACAGTATTCACTCTGAATTCTCCAATATTAAATACTTAACTGTCTTATTCCAGGCTCCTTTCAGTTTAGTCCCTGAAACTTCTTATAATGCTTATAATAATAATAAATTAAACCAGTTTAATTGATTTGTGACCAAAATAAAACATCTACAATGAAAAGGAAGACACAATGTTCTTTGAAATATAATTGGATCATTCTAGCATAATACCAATATTATGCTAGAAGATGGCAATTTTTAACTACATAACTAAAGTGAAAAGAGTTATTATAAATACTCATCATCTTATTTGGCAGTGCCACTATCAAAATCTGCATGCTATTTTATAATAGCATATCCAAATCAGCTACAGCTGCAATGAATATTTCCCCTCTGCATTCTATCTTTTAATCTATATTTACTTCCCTTCCATTTTCTTGTTCTCTATTATTTAGCTTATAAACACTTAAGTCAGGAATATGTTTTTTCAAAATGTTGATAGGACTGTTCAAATAAGTTTTGAGATTGAAAATATAATGATTTATCAAAGCTTTAAGCTTTTTAGAACACAGTATTTTCTTCAGATAATCTGATAAATTAGCCTGATTTTTAAATAAATTATAAGATCAGGCCTCTTAATCAACATTAAATGAAATACAGCTTTCTAACACAGCATCCAGTTGAAAGGCAATCTTTCTAATCCCATCACCTTTGAAATGTTGACAAGGTTGAAGCAAATGGCAATTATTTCTGATACCAGAAATTACTTTTAAAATGGAACTAAGTTGCTTCTTAAAGTGAAATAATATATGGGAAAGAAGCGCTTATACCCTGATATTTCTAAGGTCAAATAATTATTTTATTATACTTGACATAAAACGCCATGGTAACTGGCATGCATGAAATCAACAATAGTAAGAGTATAATACATTACATGAATGAGCATGTCATTTTCTTCATCCTTTTGAAAATACAGTTCTGAATAAATTATAGTTTGTGACTTAGCTTTCATTTTTAAAAAAGCATTTAAAAAGTCAACTGTATGTGTACTCAATGCACCAGTACTGATAATTTGAAGTCAGTTCTGAATATTTGTTTCTTTAACACCACCACTAGGCACACACACATAATGCACTCACAAACACACACAAGGAGCTTGCTATGATTTTGAGATCCCCCCAGAGATGTTGACTTCAATGGTCTTATCTCTCTATCCAGAAACGACCATGCTTGATGGAAATTATGGAGACTTATTGTAACTTCTCATTGTATGATTCAGTGGGCAAGGAACTTTGGATATAATGTAATGCTTGAACAATTGAGAGAATAATGTGGATGAAAGGTCTAAAACTTACATTAAATTATAATTTAAAAGAAAAATTTTATAAGATGATTATCGGTGTTTAACACCAGACAAGTTGTCAAGACTGTATAAAGGTATGTCAAATGAATGTTGGAAATGCAAATGCAAAGAAGGGACTTTTTATCATTTATGGTGGACATGTGATAAAGCAAAGAAATAATGGAATAGGATTCATATTCTAATGCAGAAGATTCTTAAAGTGAATATAAAGATAAAACCAGAGATTTGTCTTTTGGGTTTAATGGAAAAAGGTTTGGAAAAAAATTGGGGACTTTGATGGTTATATATGTTGACAGCAGCAAGGTTGTTTTATGCACAAAAATGGAAGGACACTTTGATTCCCACAATCGGTGAATGGCTGCAAAAGTTGATGGAGTTAGCAGAGATGGCTAAATTGACTGCTTTGATTAAAGACAAAAACACACCATTACTTTTGTTTCTACTTGGAAACCACTTTTGGACTTTGTGCTTGAGGTGGAAAAAAACAAAGCTTTCATTTTGGTCTGCCGATTATATAGGTTTGTCGGTACAGAAATGGTTAGTTTATATTATTATTATATAAAAGTAAAAAGTGGAGGTTTGATGCTATTATCTTATTCTACTGCACCAAAAAGAGTCGGAAGTCAACGGGGGTTTTTTTTCTTTTTTTCTCTTTGCCTTACACTTTTCCCATTTTCCTCCCTTATTTTCCCATTATTTTCTTTTGTATTTTATATTTGGATAAATTAATAAAATTTTGAACTGTAAAAAAAAAACATTTACTATAACTTCTGTTAAAGACTCCAGGCTGGGGAGAGCTACTATAAAGAACTTTAAGCTTTAAAGAACTAACCTCTAATGCTTTGTTGAGAGCGTCTTCCTTGTTTTCACACTGGTTTTCTAACATATCTTCATATATGTCCACCAAGAAGGCAATTAGATAAGGGGAATTATGACTTGGCTGCAATTCCAGTAGCTGTTCTAGCAGGTCTGGATATTTTGAAAGGCCACGATCTTGCAAAATCCTGAAACGAAAAAGTTTCATGAACATCATATTAAATTTCAATCACCTTGCCATTTTTTTTAAAAATGTAAACATTCTAGAAGCATAGAGATCCTAGCTCCAGTCTCATGTTCTGCTTGCTCATCTTAATAGCAGCAGAAGGAAGAACACAAGGATGAAATCAAGCAAGGAGGTATGTGGTGTTTTAATTAAAATTAAGCAGCTGTGCTTTTCCCTCATACTTCATTCAACTCTCAAAACATAAACCCTATCTTTCCTCATGGGCAGAACTTCTGCCCACTTGCTGCAATTTCTGAGGGATGCATTAAGTGATGAAATGTGATCTTTTAATGGAAGGACCATTAAATCCAGGGCCTAAAATTAGCCAGCTATATTACTGCAGTATTTTAAGCATTAAAAGAAGGTATACTACTCTACTCTGGCTATGGAAAGGATACAACCTACCCAATATAAAAAAGCTAAGCATTTTTAAAAAACCATGTTCTGTGCTGTTAGCTGATTTTTATTTATCATGCAATTTACATCCCAGCTTTATTCTGTACTCAAGGTGATGTACATAATGCTTTTCACCTATTTTCCCCAGAACAACTTCCCTATGCATTGGGTCAAGCTCAGAGAGAATGACTGGCCAAAAGTAACTTCCCTGCCTAAAGGAGGACTAGAATTCATGGTCTCCCACTTTCTAGATCAGCATCTTAACCACTACATTAAACTGCTACTATTTGCTTTGTAAGTTCCTTTTATTGGAACTGTTACCAGGACATTCTCTGAATAAATATACTGTACTTATAATTTTTCCTATGGAAAGCCCTTTTCATGCAGAACAGAGTCCTATGTATGGTTCCAGAAAATCCCAGGGAAGGAAACCCTATTTATTATAAAAAAATCAAATACTAAAATGACATTTTTGAACAGTTTCTTTCTGGATTTACTAGTCTTCAGAGAAATTTGCATCTCCTCTCACCATCAAAATACATTTTGTTTAGTGAAACAAAATAGTGACTTCTACGGCATCTGCTTGGCCACATACTTTCAAGCATTTTTTTTTCCGACCAAAAAAGTAAAAAAAACCCCCACTAACAACAATAATAAAGCAATAATATTCTTATGTGAATCCTGAGCCGGTACCAGACTCTACCCTTCTTTATGTGCATTAAATTTGTAATATACAACAGCATTAAACATGTAAGTAAAACTATCTCACCCTCTCAGGTAGTTCCAGGCACTTTCATTATGAGGTACCAGCTTGATCATTTCTAGGGTGTACCTGAAAAGGAAAAACAAACTAGATAAGGAAACTATGGAATAACCGTATATATGTCAAGGTAGCATATATCCTGAATGGCACACACAGACACATCAAGCTATTATTGAGTGAAACACTGATTTTGTTTATGGATGTTAGACATAAAATATTCTAAGTTTACAACAGCAATCCAGATAATTTTGCACATGCTTCAGGGAGTCTGTCATCTTGCAGTTACCTTAAAAAAAATCTCCAATTTATGGAGATTTGAAGATTGCTTTAGCCAATAGTAGGCACAATTCCATCCCTATATTGTCATTGGTTGGACATAGTTTAATATTTTTGAAACAATCTTCTTGGATAATTTTAATCCAGATAGTACTCAGCATAGATTACTGTATTATTAAAACACAAAAGGAAAAAAGGGGGTTATTTTAAATTCACCTAGTTCCTTATCATGGAAATGTTTTAAGGTTTATTCCACTAATGCAATAAATCCATGGGGCTGTTCTATTCCATACTTTGGACATTTTTTGTTTCAGAGTTACTCCTAATGATAGATACATTTACGAATCAAAGCATTTCCTATATAGTTAAAGGAGAGATAAACCATACATCAGGTAGATTTATATCACAAGGTACATAATGCCCAAAGTATTTCCAATTTTTTAAACAAAAACAAGTCCTTTTTACAATATGAAGTTTATGTTGCAAATTCCAGGTTCGCTGTCACATCATGCCATATTCTCCGTTTTTTTTTTCATTTCTTTGCAATTCCATGAGCTTATTTGGGCTCTTTTAGGAATACTTTCCAGGATAGGGATTTTATTAAAATATATTTTGTAGTTGTACAGTTCTGGATTACCTCTCTTTTGGGGATATGGTTATAGCAAGATGTAAAACTGAAGTGGCCATAATCCCAAATTAGAGTACACAGTGCTTAAGGTAGCGAAAGGATTCTAAAAGTCCACTGGGGATATACAAAATTCTCCATACAATACACTACATGTATACCTTGTATTCATGGTATAAGATAAAACCAACTAAAACGTTACATACTGAATTTCTCTTTCTAGAACAGCAGGATCATTGTAACCAGATGTGTTTGAAACCACAAAGTATCTTTGGTTCCAGGCGGAATTATTTCTGACATCTTCTTTCAAAAGTTGCTCAACATACTCCAATTCATCATCCCACAGCTTAAATTCCTAAAAATATAAAATTGAAGGAAACATTATCTCAAAAATTATCTCATTTCCATTAGTTCCTCTAACTGATACAATTATAGATTTAAGAGTTAGTGAACATGCATTCTCACATAGCAATTACAGAAATAACAATATGACCATCTTGATACCAGATCTGAGATGTCAAACCAAACAAACCATACACTAGATGTTAGGTATTTATTATATACCTTGTATACCATTTATAGGGGAAAGTATTATGGGTGTGCACTAACAACTTGATCTGTCTGAAGCATATTAATGCAATTATCAAAACACACAAAATCACTTCCTCAATCTTCTGTTATAAATGAGATAATGGGATTCAGACAGCATCCATAGATATCCCTTCACTTTCTCAGCAGATAAATGAACGACTGCCATTTGTTTCTTTTGGGGGGAAAAATAAAGCAAAACAAAAACCTCAACTTTTCCTTTCATACATTTCCTGCTCAGGATCACAATGAGCAATTGTTAATAAGAGCCACAGAAAAATACCTGAATGACCCATTGTCTATGTTGCCAAGCATGGTAATTCTTGGCATCCTGGTTAAGAATGCTTGCAATAAATTCGAGTTCTTGCGATGGGTCCTTCAACCACTCTACCAAAACTCGCCGGTGGTGCCTAAAATTCAAGAATGATACAGAATAGTTGTTAGTGTGTGTTTTCTAATTGTAATCTGGTTGCTTGGCAACCTGTTTGTACTTACAGCCATTTGCCCAGCCCGCCAATCATGTGATCACCATTTGCAGTCTTCTCTGCTAGCTTCCCCAGAAAGTCAATGGCAAAGCCAGCAGGGAATGTTGCAAGCTGCTACTGCCTGCCAAGAAGACTCTCTCTCACTTCTGGGGACTGGCTGAAAGAACTGGCAGACTGGCAGCGGGGGTGGGGGGTGTTTGGTTTTTATTTCTCCTGTCTGCTGGGTGGTTACAGCAGGTTTTGGTCACTTCACATGACCCTGGGACACTGTGACCGTCATAAATATGAATCAGTTGCCAAGCATCTGAATGTAAATCACAAGACCCTGGAGATGCTGCAACATTCCAGCTGATCGGCGCTTCTTCTGGGCTCAGCAGAAGCGCCAGGATCAGCACTGAGCTCCAGCTGGATCCTGGCACTGATCCTGGCGTTTCCACTGAGCCCTGACAGCCCCGAAGAAGCGCCGATCAGCTGGAAAGCGGCAATGATCCTGGGGCTTCCGCTGAGCCCTGACAGCCCTGCAGCTCCAGCCATCTCTCGCTCAAGCTTGTGCGGTGCTGCCACCGGTTCAGCTCATTCCCCTCCCCCGCTACCACTTTTCTTGGATGGTCTCGTACCACCTGCCAGGTGCCAATGTACCACAAGTGGTACCCGTACCACTGGTTGAAAAGCCCTGCCTTAACCATCACAACTGGGAGTGTGGAGATTGTGGTCATTGAATAAATCAATCATGTGACATCTTGCTTAACCACCACTTTGCTCAATGACTGAAATTTCATCCCAAATAAGGTGATAAATTGTAATCCCTTAGTTATGGTTGTGGAAATGCTCCTGCCAGAAAAGCAGCTAGGAGAGAGATTTGAATGAGATGCTAAGCCTGGTTATTTTAAAGCTTAAATAGGATTTGTATATTAGTGCAGGTTTTTTTCTTCCTCTCAGGACCCCTTCCCACTTTTAAAAGTTTTTGTCTGTATGAATTATATGTTGTGCTGATTCTCATGGTTGCTTGATGGGATTTTAATACTGTCTTATTTTTTAAACATAAGCTGGAAAACCAATTAGATTTTGCAATCTCTTGGGAGGATCCTGGGAGCCTAGGACCACACTTTAAGAAATGCTGTATTTGTGGGTTAGATAAACCCAGTTTATTTCAATAGTTTATGACCAAGTGTTCTGTGCCAATCCAGAAAATGATTTTATTCACTAACCAGGTTAACTGAATTGTGTGAATAAAGGGATTGTTAGCTCAGCAGAGATTGAGTTCCAATAACGTTTGGCAACGTGACTTGAATGCATCCACTAAAAATATGTTTTAATTGACACTAGAAGTAAGAAACTTTCCCTTGTAATAATAGCTTTACAACAGCTCGTTCACATGCCCAAACTATCATTGGATGCCTCAGAAATGCCTGCAAATATATGCCATACCCAGTAAAATTGCCTCTTGAGTTGATAATTATATGGCTAATAAAACCTGTTGCACAAGAAGTGTGGCAATGGTGCATAAGAGTGAACACCCAAGCATTTAAGAACACAAAGACAAGTTACCCAACAAAGCACAGCAGTAGAATCATTGAGTTGTTGCTATTGTGGATCCCCTGCTATATTTTTCTGCTTGGCAGATGAGTCTGTGCTTTGTTTAAATACCCTTGTTTTGCTCCAGCAGTAACTGAGATATATTATTTGCATCACATCGTTCGAGCACAATATACAAAGCATAGCCAACATAATAGCATCTTGCCATTGTTTATTTTTTTTCTCTTTCAAAAACCAAGACCACCCCATGGGAATCGATATCATCGCACCAACAAAATCTGCAGCTTAAAGAACTCTTACTATAACCATGCTGAAATTCTGCTTAACAGTCTCTGTGCAACAATTCTTCACTACGTATTCAGAGGGAAAAACACAAGGAATCAAACATTTCCATACATAGGAAATAACTTTTGTTATCAAAGAAGCTACACTTACCAGACTTGGTAATTCTTTGGCTGATCTTCAATGATAGCGGTGATGTAATTGAGTTCCTTATTTAAGTCTTTCTCCAAGGACTGAAGAAGTACCCTACGGAAATGCCTACACGAGGGGGAAAAAGGTAGGCATTCTTGACAATGAGTTCAGCTGCTTCCTCATATTACTCTCTCTTATTATTATTATTATTGCTTCTATTTATATCCCGCCCTTCTCCTTGCGGACTCAGGGCGGCTAACAACCAGATAAAAACTACAAAATACCAAAAACTACAGTTAAAACATGATTAAAAAACAAATATTAATAATTGGCCTAAGTAATTTAAAATTATTTTAAAACCCCCACTAAAAATTTCCCCTAGGCCAGTCCTGCAAGCTGAAATAA